>NC_048597.1:207786313-208073347 GCF_003668045.3 Cricetulus griseus | reverse complement strand
ACAGAGCTCCAGGCCGGCTCACTCGGTGTTTGTTCTCGTGCTGACCCACCTGGTGCTCGCCCTCGTGCCGGCCCACCCGGTACTCGTTCTCGGGCCTGCCCACCTGGTGCTCGTTGCTCGGCCCCAGCCCCGAGGCGCGGTGCCAGGCGGGGCGGGCCGGGGGCGCGAGCCCTGCCGGGGTGAAGGCTTGGGAGGCTCCGGCAGCTTCGGGGCAGGGGGCTCAGGGGCATTTCGAGCGGGTCTTTCACTGTGAGAGCCATCCATTGCTGTCTGGGCTCTCCTAGCTTCTGCCTTGTGGTAGGTAGTTTGAATAAGAATGTGTTACAATAAATATTTCTGCCAAAAGCTGCCTGAGCCCCACCGCCACGTGTGAGCTTTATGCCAGCCGCCTGCCCAAGTTAGGCCCAAATGAATACACAGAAACTTGTATTAGGTTCAAAGCTGCTTGGCCAATGACTAGGATTCTCATCTGTTAGCTCAGTCTTAATTATCATAAATCTATATATGTTATAAGACTTATCTTATCGGACGCCTTGTTGGTGTCCCTCCTGGCTGGTGGATCACATCATGCTGCTGGAGCAGGAGCAGAGGAGAAAAGAGGGCCCTTCCTGTTTCTCCTTTGCTTAAATATGAGTCTCCTTGCTATGTCACTTCCTGCCTGGATCAGCACTTCTCTACTACATTTCCCAGAATCCTCTTTGACTCCTAGTTCCGTCTAACTTGCTGTCTCATTGGCCAAACAGTATTTTATTTAACAATCAATAAGATAAACATACACAGTAGTACATTCCCCATCAAGAATGGTCCCCATAGGCTCATATATTTGAATGCTTGGTCACCAGGAAGTGATACTATTTGAAAGGATTAGGAAGTGTAGCCTTGTTGGGACAGATGTGGCCTTGTTGGGAATGTGTTTTGCTATGTGTGGGCTTTGAAGTTTCAGAAGCCCCAGCCAGGCAGAGCCTTTCTCTTCCTGCTACCTGTACCGTGACTTCCTGCATGCCCATGCTTCCTACCATGGACTGAACCTCTGGAACTTTATAAGAGTTGCTGTGGTCATGGTGTCTCTTCACAGCAACAGATTGCTAAGACATGCCTTCCTTTATTCCTTCCTTCTTTCCTTCCTTCCTTCTTTCCTTCCTTCTTCCTTCCTTCCTTCCTTCTTTCCTTCCTTCTTCCTTCCTTCCTTCCTTCTTTCTTCTTTCCTTCCTTCTTCCTTCCTTCCTTCCCTTCTTTCCTTCCTTCCTTCCTTCTTCCTTCCTTCCTTCTTCCTTCCTTCCTTCTTCCTTCCTTCCTTCCTTCCTTCTTCTTCCTTCCTTCCTTCCTTCTTTCCTTCCTTCCTTCCTTTTCCTTCCTTCCTTCCTTCCTTCCTTCCTTTCCTTCCTTCCTTCTTCTTCCTTCCTTCCTTCCTTCCTTCCTTCTTTCCTTCCTTCCTTCCTTCTCTTCCTTCCTTCCTTCCTTCCTTCTTTCCTTCCTTCCTTCCTTCTTCTTCCTTCCTTCCTTCCTTCCTTCCTTCCTTCCTTCCTTCCTTCTTCCTTCTTTCCTTCCTTCCTTCCTTCCTTCTTTCCTTCCTTCTTCTTTCTTTCCTTCCTTCCTTCCTTCTTTCCTTCCTTCCTCCTTCCTTCCTTCCTTCCTTCCTTCCTTCCTTCTTTCCTTCCTTCCTTCCTTCTTTCCTTCCTTCCTTCTTTCCTTCCTTCCTTCCTTCCTTCCTTCCTTCTTCCTTCCTTCCTTCCTTCTTTCCTTCCTTCCTTCTTTTCCTTCCTTCCTTCCTTCTTTCCTTCTTTCCTTCCTTCCTTCTTTCCTTCCTTCCTTCTTTCCTTCTTTCCTTCCTTCCTTCTTCCCTTCCTTCTTTCTTTCCTTCTTTCCTTCCACTTTGCATTGCTCTCTACAACCTTACTCCGCCAGATCCCATTTCGGCTGCCTTTACCTTGCCCAGGGAAAGTACCTCAGTAAAGCTGTCTATCTTATTACAGCTTGATCGCTTCATCCCAAAGGCCCTAAACCCGCACTATTTAGATGGAAGCTGCTTTACTCCCTCGTTACCATCCTCAGTCCACAAAGCCTGAAAAAAAAAAAAAAACAATGAAGAACAACAGAGAGGTGCATACATCATTTTTTATTTAAATGCTCACTATAATAAATAAATGTTTTCACACTAAAAAAATAATCTCAGCCATGTGCCACCATGCACACCTTTAATCTCAGCACTCAGGAGACAGAGGCAAGCAGATCCACTGAGTTCAAGGCCAGCCTGCTCTATAGAGAGAGAGAGTTCCAGGACAGCCAGAACTACACAGAGAAACCCTGTCTGGAAAAAAAAAAAAAAACTATATATAAAAACCCAATGTCAGAACTGGTTTCAAAAGTTAAATTTGTGATTCTATGGGGACAAGAGGCTTTGGCCAAATTGTTCCTGCCCATGAACAAGCTCCACCAGGTGTCTGGGAACTTCTCCAAGGTCATCCTGGTCTTGGTTGAATGGTATCCTGGTTAGTTCTAAATATCAATGTGTCACAACTGAGAACTGTCCAAGAGCAGAGCTTCGGTGGAGTAAATGCTTTGAGGGCAATGTCTGTGAGGAACTGTCCCGACTGTCATGGATGTAGGGGAACCCGGCCCACTGTGAGCAGTTCCATCCCTAGGCAGGCGGTCCTGAACTGTATAAAAAAAGCTGAGTATACACAGCTGTGAGCCGGTTAGCAAGCAGTACCCACCATGGCTCCTGCTATGCTTCTTAGGCTCTGAAGTGAATTCCTTGGTCAGAGGTAATGCTGCGTGGTAATAGCAAGCAGGCCTACCTTCAGGTTCCAGCCTCTGCCTCCCTCAGTGATGGGCTGTGACCTGGAATTGTAAACCTATCAAAGCCTTTCCTCCTCTGTGTTGCTCTTGGACAGTGATTTACCACAGCAACAGGAATGAAATTAGGACAGGCAGCCTCTCCCATGCTCCCTAACACTTGACTGTCCAGCACTAGAATACGATGTTTGGCCTGGCAGCAAACACTTCACACCACCTGCCTCTGTCTGCACCCCAACTCTGTAGTGAAAGTCAAACACAGAGTAGAGAAACTGACTCAGGACCCATCTTCATGGTGACCTATAGATTACAAAAGGCTAGAGAGTCCAGCATGAAGTAGGTAACTGATAACTGACTCAGGACCCATCTCCATGGTGACCTGCAGATTACAAAAGACTTATAAACAGCAACTCCTTTAAGTCTGGGCTGGACATGGGAATCATGGAAGAAACACTTGGAGGTCCTGTTACAACCCTTCTCCCATTTACACAAGACACTGCTCCAGGACCCAGCCTTTTGGGATAGCAGCAGGACCCAGACCTCTGAGGTAGCAGTCCTTACAGAGAGAATGGGTAGAGGTCCTGTCTGTCTCCTGCTCTGCTCATGGCAAAGGCTTCTTGGCTGCTGGTGGGAGCAGGAGGCCTAACAGCCTCTTCCATTGGGGCAAGCCCAGCCAGGCAACAAGGCTAAGCCCTCTGGCAACCCTAGGCAGAATCACCAGCCAGGAACCCTGGGTCGCCCAGAGCTCCAAGGGCTGGCATCCAACTTTTCTGGGAGCTTTGAGTGTGACAAGGGCTTTGGCTTTCCTCTCTGGTCCAGGTCCTGGGAGAGATCTTCCAAGGACGAGATCTCCAAGTCACTCTCATCCTCAGAAAGCTGCAGAGGTAAAAGAGAAGAAAATAGATTTTGATAAATGCAGGAAGATGACAGCAGCATCCAAGATAGAAATGGTCCTGCCTTCCAAGCTCCTGGCCTCTGAAAACCTGCTCCAGAGACTCAGGGCCACAGTGATGGAAATAGGTCTGGTATCCTACTAAGAATCTCGGGGAGGTTTACAGGTAGATCTGGCTGCTCACGTTTGCATTTAAACCTGGGCAGTGTGCTTGTTCACAGCATCATGTATCTGCATTAGACTATTAGTGCTCACTCACAACAGAGAAGAGGGAGAGCTTGGAGATGTTTACATGCGCTCTGTGATGAGACTGAATCAGTAGGTAATAAAAAGGTAGATGGGGTAATATTATGTGCAGATTTTTCATTCCTCACATTGACAGAACTGGAAGCCCAGAGCCTTTAACTTTTGACACTCTTGACATGAATGCACCTTAGTCAAAAGAACCTTTCCTCACAGACTGGTGCTCAGAGCTACCTGGGAAACACTGAACTTGAGAGGAGATGGGGTCAACAGGATATCCTGGAATAGGTCTGAGCTGCAGCTAATGGTCAAACTAACATCTTCTGAGAGATCAGGCTCCATCTACACCACAGTAATAGCCAAGGCCAGGAGTTCCCATCCAGGGTTTGCAGCTCCTCTGCTGGCTGCCTGGGCTTTGACATATAACATTCCATGTATTTCATCCTGGCATGAAAAGAAGATACCATCCAGGGCCTAGACAGCACCTGTCTAATTTACACTATTTGGTGCTCTTTCTCAGTAGAGAACAGAAACTGGGGCTCTTTACATAAACTCCAAGAGAAGCCAAGCATACCATGTGATGAGAAAAGGTATGTAGGAGTGCTAATATAAAACACAAGTGAGGGGGTATGGGGACTGCTCAGTGACAGTGCCTGCTTGCCAGGTTCCATCAGCGGCACCAGAAAGTCAACTGCTCCCTGCTACTTCTGTTGCTAAGGCCAACAACCTCATCATCTCCAGATGGACCTCTTTGGTTGAAAGGAACCAAGTGCAAAGAGTTCTATACTTGCCTACCTTAGAAAATAGCAGAAAGTGGCAGTTGGTCCCTAATGGAGGGAGACAATGGCAAAAAGAGTCTGGCACTCATGTGAGTACCAAGTCTGCAAATCCCATGGCAGCTACAGCGTCAGGGAGGCCAGGCCACCAAGATAAGCAGTGAGTGGTGAGGCACCCGCCATCTTGAATAGTTGGAACACGGCTATCTACATTTCCCCATCTGATGTGCTGTGTGGCAACACTCCGATGGTGGCCGGTGCTTTATATCCTGCCCTCTGTTGAGGTCTTCTGTGAAGCAATTGCTGGGGAGGGGCCCAGTATGGAAGAGACAGTGTGGGAAAATAGCAGCCACAACAGGAGGCTCTCAGAGGCAGATTAGGAAACAAACCTCCTCAGAAAGTACTTACATAATGAACCAAAGGGCTTTTTAACATTAACATGGGCACAGAAAAAAAAAAATCCAAAGTGGTCATCTTTCCACATATATAGGGACAAAGGAGACAAAGTCACATGCAATGTCCTTCTGGGGACATGTCAAAGCTGATACTTGCTCAGTCTGTCCCCAATCTTCACCCCACAGCCCTCAAATTTGGATCTGTCTCTCTATGGGATGTAGGGTCATCTTCAAGTGTCCTACCTGAGACTTCCTTGCAGGTGTGGAAGACTTCTGAAGGGCAGTGTTGGGCCTTAAGAACACACTGACCCCTCCAGAGGGCTTCTTTACTGGCGTTTCAAGCTGCTTCTCGAGGTTTTTGACCATCGACTGCACCAGTGTTCCTGAAAGGGGGACAAGTAGCCATGTCAGTGGGACACACCTGGGAAATGAAGGCTTCATCCCTTTGGGCCATATCTAAACTCCAAAGTGGACAGATGGGATAGAGAGAGAGTCAAGAGGAAGAAAGTAGAATTATCACCTCCTCTCCCCCAAAGGGGGAAAGGGAGACAGAGAAGGTCCAGGCTGACACTAGCTCGTTTATAAGAGGCTTAAAATGCTTTGATAATTAAAAAATAAATAAGTAAAAATATATAAGATGTCACAACTGCTGGCTTATGACAAGACCGCTGGTGGAGCCTTAGGAAGACTGTCCTGCTAATGAATCTGACGGGCCTGCTGTTTAATTCATGAAGTACAAAGACAGATGTGCGCCCAGGCAATGTGTGACAGTTAATTATGTCAACTTGATTGGATTGGGTTTTAGTAGAGACATTATTGAAGGTCACCAGGGCTGATATAATCAGTGGACTGATCCCTTGATAGATACATACTGGGGTGACATTTTGAAGGTGTGGGTAGAAGGTAGATTGTGGGGCTTAGCTGGAAGATGTAGGTTACTGTGAGCACGTCCTGGCCTTTTTCCTGTGTCCCTTTCTCTGGATTCCTGTCTGCCAGGATGTAATCTGCTCCATAGACCCCCTACAATGATGGGCTGAGATGTGGGAAACCATGCACCAAAATAAATAATTGCTCCCTTTAAGCTGTTCTTGGATATTTTAGTCACAGTAATGTAAAAGTGACTCCTACATCTTCCTTCAACAGCCCCACCCACAGATAAACACAGAGATCAAATATCAGTATCGCAGGCACGATTTCCTATGAATTCCATGCAGGAAGCAGGAGTTAATCAGTAACTCAGATCATCAATGGGCCCCTGACTCATGGTAAACCAAGATGACAGAGAAGCATAGCAAGACCATCACAAGGCCCTCGGGATTCAAATGCTAAGAACTTAGCAGACTTTTACAGCTGTAACAGCCCTTAGATGACTGATCATTGTGTTTACTGGGACTGGAAAGATGGCTCAGTGGTTAACAGTGTCTACCTCATTTGCGGACGATCTGAATTTGATTACTATGTCAGCTCACAGTCACCTGTAACTCATCATTTTAATGCCTAGTAGACAGAGCATGGTGAGTTTAAAGAATAATTCGATCCAATTGACCAAACCCTTAGCTTAAATCTCTACAAAGCCCTGTTCATCAACAAGTTGCATCCCTGCCTGTCACTGAAGAAAATGGCAAAGAACTTTGCTACACAGATAAAATGCTGGTGTTGCCTAAAGGCTGTTGGTAGAGACACACTCAGGACTTCCAGCTACCTTCTACTCTCTCATAAAGCCCCCAAAGGGATCTATTCCTTAGATGGCCTACTCTACTAGACAAAAGGAATAAGGGAGGTGGGGTCCCCAAACCTCCAACATTTACATAACTCAGTGACAGAAACAGGGGCAAAATAACCCTCACGCAGGTCTAATTTCCTCCTGGCATTTCTGAGACAGAGAAGAAATGCCAGCTCAGAACTCCCGGGAAGAAGCTGAAGGGTTTTCCAGGACACAGAGAAACTAGGGCCGGAGAAGCACTCACCTGAAGAAGCCAGCCCACTTGAGCCCTTGCCAGGAGGCTGGACACTCTCCTCTGAGGTCTCAGAATCAGACCAGCCCCAGCTGTTCTCCGGCTGGGCTGCAGACCTGGGAAGAACTTTAGGGGGCTGGAGAGACACACGTTGCACAAGGTCTTCTTCTGGTTCCTCTTCAGAACTAAAAGGGGGGGTGCTGCTGTGAAGACGAAATGAAAGGAACATGGGCCAGAAAGAAAAAATTTAAAGCCAGACTTTGGATTTTTGGCTAGCCCCATGCCAGCCCTCTTTCCTCTCTCAGGTGACATATAAAGCCAAGAGGACCTGAGGCCCCACTCTTCCCCTGTAGCCAGGGGTGGAGGAAGAGATGGGAAGGGGAGGGTGGGTCTGCCTGGACTGTGAGTGAAGGATCCCCAGTCTCCTCTCAGAGGCTCAGGTTGAGCACTACCTGAGGTACTTTCTATATTCATGTCTGTCCTGACCCTCCCTTGTAATGCAGAGCTCTGTAAGGGTCTAGGACAGGCTTCCTGAGGCCAGAGATCATCACCTCAGACCCTACAAAAGGGCAAAGTCTAGCGCTCACCTCAGCCCAGGCCCAGGGGAAACAGGGGTACTGGAGGGTCCATGCACTCTGGGGCGTGGAATGGGGGTGGACACCTGGGTGAGGCCAGGGCCATGGCTGCTGTGTCTCTGAAGAGCGGGCGTAGAAGGCTCTGCTGGCTTGGATGGCAGCGCCACATTCAGGGTCCTGGTTTTTGGCCGGGCCTCCCTTGTGGCTGGTGTGATCTGCTGGCTTTTGACTGGAAACACAGAAAGGAATGACCTGCAGAACATGTCAATGCTGGACCTAAATAATTAAGATTAGAAAGTCTAACCCCAGAGATGATCAAGTCACAGCACATTTGACAGATGCCCTATATCATGAGTCCCTCTGCTAGGACAAAGCTCCAGTTTCATCAAAGACGGTAAGAGTATTCAGTGTCTCTGGGTCACACCATCATTACAGAAGATGAAAGAGTCAACCAGTCTGCGGACCCAGGCTGACTTTGCTCACAACCTTAAGGACTCACAACCTTAACAGTGAATGCGAGAGGCCCTGCAGGAATACTTTGTTGCCACCAGAGGTCGCTGCATAACTACATAACTCACAAGAGCTGCTGGGAACGCTTTAATTCACAGGCGAGAGGGGCAATTAGATACCACCCCTGTTTCCCATTAGAAACCCAGGGGCCCGGTGATGTTTATTCATGGAAAGCAAACTGAATGGAAAGCGCATCACAGGAAGCTAGAGTAAGAGCTTCCATGAAACTTAACATGTATGCACTGAGTTCATCGAGAAGTGTTTTTTACTGCAGTAGCTCAAGGTCAAAAATGTTTGTGATACACCGATCTCAGAGAATTTGTTTATTCCTAAGTGGGAAGGGGTAAGATGAAGAAAGATGAAAAGGTAAAACAAGCCTGCAGAGAGGAGATATGAGCAGCTTACAGCTACTGTGTGCCAGACACTAAGCACAGCTCTTCGCAAACATCTGTCAGCCCACCATTTCCCCAGCGCCGTCCTGGTCTTCAGGTGGTGTCGTTTTCCTGCTTTACAGAGACTCGGAGCTATGGAGAAACTTGCCCTCAACTCCACGGAACAAGCAGTTGCAAACCTGGCTGTCCATCTGCCACTGCATCTCGCAGCAAGCTCCGAAGCCAGAGGCCTTCCTAATGTCACAACCCTTTAATACAGTTCCTCGTGTTGCACTGACCCCCCAACCATAAAATTATCTCATTGCTACTTCATAACTGTAAGTTTGCTACTGTTATGAATCGTAATAGAAATACCTCATATGCAGGATGTCATAAATGCAACCCCTGTGAAAGGTAGTTTGACCCCCAAAGGGGTCGCGGCCCACAGGTTGAGAACTGCTTAGACTCTAAGCAGACAAGGTGAGCACCGGCAATGGGCTGGTGGGGAACGAGAAGATGAGGACTCAGAGCAGGAAGAAAGGTCTACAAAGTATCGTGAAAATGGATCTTTCATCTCAGTTATGACTTGGACCCCAAAGCTAGGGAAGGGGCATTAGGGAAGGGGAGGCTCTCCCCTGGCTTTCCGATGACAGCAATGGGGGAAGAGTGGTACCTAGAAGAAGCAAGACACCCCTCCTTTCCCCTGAAAGCCAGAAGTCTGAGGACATTTCTATTCTTCCTATCCAAATCCTCTCTCCTCCCTGTCCCGAGTGCCCAGCACTCCTGTGTCTGTCTGGCTCACATCTCTCAGTCCTCCCTGCATCCTCCTCCCCCTCTGAGTGTCCAGCACTCCTGTGTCTGTCTGGCTCACATCTCCCAGACCTCCCTACTTTCTCATGTGACAGGGCAGGTCCTGGTACAAAGTCAGGCAAAGCAGATACTATACTAAGAGACGTTTGGGCAAATGAGCAAAGGAATACAAGTTCAGACCCAGGCAGGAAAGCCACCTGTCTGTAAGAGATGTCTGCAAGACCAGGAACTGCCCTATCTTTAGAAACGTCAAGGTAGGAAAGTTGACTTAGGACAGAGTTTCTCAGATAATCACACAATTTTTACCACATTCTTATACTGCCTGTCCTGTTATGTCTTTAACATTTTACATTAAACAACTGCACTTTTAACATAAAAGACCTGCTTTATACTTATACAAGAAATAATTCTATTATTTCACATGGTTGTATGCTAGGATTTTCCCTCCAATTCATATGAAGGACAAGAAAGAATAAGTTGTAAAATAATTGGTCCATGTACCAACTAAAATCATCTCTGATGTCTTCTGGAGATACGCAAGGTGCATTTGGCAAACTTTATTTGCACGAAGAGCTCAACCGTGATCTGATGGATATGAGACAGGACTGACATCCTTCTGGCCATGCAGGTCCACGACTGGGGAAAGGATGCAAAGGGACCTTGGCATCCTTCAAGTGTCTCACCTCAACTCCACCCTGACTCTGTTTCTCCAACAGAGGACCTCTGGACTCATTTACCCTTGAGGATCTCACAAGGTCTATTGGTCAGAAAAGCATCCCGATGGGAGGCAGGGGCAGTATAGCCAGAATGGAACCCTCCCCTCATGGTCTCAAAGCCTGCTTGCCCTGCTTACCTGGAGGCTGGCTGTCAGGCTGGGACACCACACCTGTACTCTCCCATCTCTTCTTCACTCTGCTGGTCACTTCCTTATTGAGTTTCTCCCTCAGACTCAGAAATTCACGAAAGCTTCGGGCGGTCTGCTCCCTTTGGGTTCTCAGCAGGGACTCCAGATGTTGGAGAGTCTGGGCCGAAATTCCCTTTGTGTTCTAGAGGAGACAGAAGTTCACCTTTGCATACACAGGCTCCCTGCTCCTTTCCCTACAGCTGCTGACACTGAGGTACTATGACTAAAGCCTGTTGGCTGGAGGGGGTCAAGTGGAGAAACAGATTCACACATTGCAGAAAGAATGCAAATTCAGGATTTAGGCTCTCCATCACATAAGATTAGTCAAAGGGCGACATCGCAATTCAAACCACTTCCCACCATAAGAGACTTGGATGGGGTGGGCTTTCCCAACATCAACCGGATTCCCAGGCTGAGAGCACGGCCTGCTTCGTTTTACAACTCCGGGCATTCCCGTGTTCTCCCTGTTCTACAGGGCCTGGAAAACTGAACTTCAAAAGCCAGTGTGTGGTACTAGAAATCCCCTGGGCTTCTGCCTACCAACCACTCAGAAGCCAGGAGATGGTCTGGAAGGCATCTGAATCCAAGATGAAGGTTTACCAAAATTAGACATTTTTAAATCAAAACTGAACACAGGACCCACATGGGATTAAGCAGAGGCTGAAGGCAGGCCAGTCTCAATAAGCATCATTACAAAACTCAACCTAGCTGTCTGAGTTTGTTTTGTTTTTCTAATCTTACTCACTGAAATGCAAATATTGTGTTCAAAGCTATGATGCTTGTCTACTGTGGTATACAATGCACCTTTATTTACTAATAGATGCCTTCTGGCTCTATCTGTGCACATCTGGGAACAGCCACATGTTCCATACGTAGATAGCGGACTTAGAGAGAGACATTTGTGCACACAGGACTGGCCCATAGACAAAACTCAGCCAGCTAAATGCCCTCTATCAGAGATTTGGTTAGAAACACAGGGGAAAAAAGTAACCAGTGAGTGGAGAACATTGACAGGGTCGGGATGGGGACTTGGAGGAAAGCAGAGACCTCTCTTCTGCCGAGAGGTGACAGAAGCTGTCCCCAGATAGCAATGAGCACAGGAAGAAACAAATGAGTCCACAAGGTAAAGAACGAACAACCGCCTCCCTGGGTGAGAACACTTTCTGTCTTCACTATAGGTCTCATCCCTTAAAACAGTACCCCTTATCCTGGTGTAGTGGCACACACTATATTAGACCCAGCACCCCGGCGGCTGAGGCAGGATGATTGGTGTGAGTTCAAAGTCAGCCTGAGCTGCACAGCAAGACCCTGTCTTTAAACATATAAACAAACCACTGACTCAGCAACGGCCCAGGAACCAACCCTCTTTATCCCCATGCCTTCCAGCTTCTCTTCCAGGGTGTCCTCCAGGATGGGCCGGAACTGCTTCAGCCAAGTGGGGTTTTGCCTCAGAGATGCCAGCACCTTCCACTGCTCACCACGGGAGCTCTGCAGCTCTGCAGCAGGAGACAGTATACAAGGTCAGTACTCCCCCTGAGCCCACCATCTCTGTACCTGCCAGTGATCCTGAGAGCCCGACTATCCCTGCCAGTAACCCCTGTCCCCAGAGTGAGTCCAGAGCAAGCCACCCCCACATGTCCACCCCTGGGTAAGAAGATGAGATATTTTCCTTCTGGACGTCACTGTCTCAGGCTCGCCACCCAGTGTCTACATTACCATCCCCTGCCAGCCTGCACCCCCCAGATCTAGGCTCACTCAGTCCTGAGGTCAACTCATAGCTTTAGGAATTGGAATTAAACCCTGGAAACAGCTTGTTTCCTGGGCTCCACTCTGGTCTGATTCCAGACTGGCTCCAGCCTTAGCCCAGCCTCCACCCGATACTCTCTCCCACCACTCAACTCTCCCAGCACTGAATCCGGCTCTGTTCCGATTCAGATTAAAAGGCAGACAAGATCATCAATTCACATTTCCACTGCCACTTGACAGTCTCACTACTTCAGGTCCTCCATCAGGTAGCCACCTACAGCTCATTCACGTGGAAAACAGAGCAGCAGAGAGCATTTGAAAGCCAGTGCAGTGGGCCCTCCTCCACTTCTCACACCAGCACTGGGTGAGAGGTAGTGGGGCAGGCACAAGGCGCACGCAGAACCTGAGTCGGAAGCCCAGCAGACACCAGCTCTGCCTCCTGTAGCCTTGTGACTCAGTGACCCTGCAGACTGCACATCAGTGCCTTTAAACAAAACTCCTGGTATGCAGACGGTGCTTAAGAAATATTTATCTTGTGCCCTTAGTTCCTTCTACCACAGCTTCATGTGTCCTCATTACAGTTAAAGAGAAAATAAAAAGTGAGGAGAGCAGCCAACCTGCTTTCTGCAGTGAAGGAGAGAGACAGAGACAGAGAAAGACACACCTTCCTCAGAAGAGTCCTCCTCTGTGTCCATGGCCTTTGGCACCTCTTGGACTTCTAAGAAGACAGAAGAAACAATTAGTGGCACTAGAACCCTGCAGCCCACTCCTGACTCAAAGAAAGGAGCAGTATCCCAGGGGAGCACTGGCCTGTGAGGGCAAGCCCTCCATAGATTCATCTTTCCCAGAGAGGCAGGATGAAAAAAAAACGGTCCCAGCCAGACACTGGAGGCAGGGACATCAGACTCACAACCCAGCTCTGCCTCCAATGGCTGTGCATGAGCTGACAAGTCTCTGAACCTCACTGAGCCTCAGTTTCCATATGTGGAGAAATAACAATACCCACCCCACATTAAATCACAAGGTAATGAAAGGATGAACCAGAAGTACTCGGCATGGCACACAGTTGTTAGTAATGGCGTGCCCCAAACATGGTGAATTAGAAAGACTGCCCAAGGGCCCAGTTCTATCAACACCAAATCCAAGACCCTCACCCCTTCCCTCCCACTAGAGAAAAATCAAACCAGGCATGAATCCCTGACAACCGATGGAAAGCCTTCAGCACAAATGCCCTCTACCCAATAAGCCCTCTTCCTTATTCAGTTGGACAGCCTGACACCACAGTGTGTGTCCCCCAGACTGCTGTCACCAGTCTTCTTCCCATAAATCACCTGGAGGATGGGAAGGCAAAGAGCCCAGGACAACCCCAAAGACTGATCCTAACCACCCATTGCAGACTTACCCTCCACCTTCCTGAGGGACAATGTCTGGATCTGAAAAAGGGGGGATAGAGCAGGTTACAGCCAGCAGGGGAACACTGTAGGAACTCTACTCCGAGCAGCAGACCTGCCCAGAATAGGGAGGAAAGGGCAGCCACTGCTGTCACGCCACCCACTAGGAACTAGAATGGCTTACTACCCAGCCCCAAGCACATCTCATCTCCCCCCATGAATGTGTGGAAAAACAACACACCAAGGAAGAGTAGTGGCTAGCAGTCCTGGATGACAGCCTGCTCAGCTTTTCAAGGATGGGAGACCAGAATGACTGTCTTCAGAGGACTACTCCTTCAGGGCCCACAGAAGCAGAATGGGACAGAGTTGCAGGTGGCATGGAGATAAAACTGATGCTAAGACAGCCAGGAAAAGATAGAAATTCTCACCAGTGATGCAGACAGCTGAGCTGAGGGCTCATGGGAACACAGAGGCAAGACAGCATCCGTGTCTGGAGACCTGACCCAGCCACTGGCAAATCTGCCCAGCAACCCTTTCCCAACAGGGCCTTTTCCTTCCTCTTTCACACGCTGCAGACTGAGCAGTCAAAAGTCGTCAACATGACCTCAGACCACAGTCACAGCTGCCTGTCCAAGTTTGGATGGAGAGTTCTGAACTAGCGAAGGGTCAAGAATGCTAGTAGCCAACTGTTTGAGGTTTTCTTGGTTTGTCTGTTTTGCCACATGGAACTAGTAAGAATCAGTTGGCTTCTGGATAAAAGAAACTTTTAGAAAAAGAAACGCTGGGAAACTATTGCCCACACTTGAGTCTCGGCACGATTTCAATCAAACTCAGCTGCTTCTCTGCCTTGGGCTGTGAAACACCATTTGTCTATGTGGCATATCATCTCTCTGCTTTTGCTGGGGTTTCCATCACCTGCTGCATCATGTACTGTTGTAGTTCTCATCCAATACAGACCCCCAACTGTACCTCCTCACCTATCTCTACTCCAGTGACTGGAAAACCGATTATGTGGGGCTGGAGACAGGAAGAAACGGTGAAGAGCACTTGCGGCTCTTACAAAGGACCTGGGTTCAGTTCCCAGCAGCATCTGGCTCACAGCCTTCTATAATTCCAGTTCCACGGGATCCCCCTCCCCCCCCCTCTTCTGACCTCTAAGGACATCACACAAACACATGGGACAATACATACATGCAAGTAAAACACCATTCACATAAAATAAAATCTTAAAAAAAAAATAAAGAACCCTTCTTTAAAATGCTCTTTCCCAGTTTCTTTAAAGTTATATTTGCTCACTGGCACAGCTTTGACCAGTGTGTCTCCAAAGTCTTGGGCTGGTGAGATGGCTTAGTGGATAAAGGCACTTGCTGGTGGGAAGTACTAGATTTGTGAATCAAATTAAAGTATAAGACAGAATGAACTTCACAGGGTTGCCCTCTGAGCTACACATGTGTGCTGAAGTGCACACGCTATCACACATGCACACACACACACACACACACACACACACACACACACACACGGAATAAATAATTCTTTTGAAGTGTCTTGGGAAAGGGTCTTTACGTCAACTTTCATCAAATATGACTGTGATGATTGGGGCTATGACACTATCTTGTAACCATGACGGCTGAACGTAAAAGTTAAATCAAAGTCTGGGATCTCAGTGTTGTAAATCTGGTGCTAACCACAGCCAGAAGTATTGCCTCTTTGGGTATATGATCAGCATAAAGTGCTTCTACTTATTCATTACCTTGAGCCAACAGGTTCCTCAATGAAACACTGGCAAACAATAGATCTGAAGGCACACTTCCAGAGTGGACCAGAGGTGGCGTACAGCAGTGTGAAGGTTTGAACGGGTATGGCTCCCATAGCCCATTCTATGTGTGTGAATGCTTGGGCCATAGGGAGTGGCACATTAGGAGGTGTGGCCTTGTTGGAGGAAGTGTGTCACTGTGGAGGCGGGCTTTGAGGTCTTATATGCTCAAGGTAGGCCTAGTGTGACAGTCTCCTTCTGCCTCTTATGGACCAAAACGTAAGACTCTCAGCTCCTTCTCCAGCACCATGTCTGCCTGCATGCTGCCATGCTTTCCACCATGATGATAATGGACAGAATCTTTGAAACTGTAAGCCAGCCCAATTAAACGTTTTCCTTTATAAGAGTTGTCATATGTATACATAATAAATAAATAAAATCTTAAAAAAGGTGGGGGGGGGGCTGGAGAGATGGCTCAGAGGTTAAGAGCACTGACTGCTCTTCCAGAGATCCTGAGTTCAATTCCCAGCACCCACATGGTGACTCACAACCATCTGTTATGAGATCTGGTGCCCTCTTCTGGTGTGCAGATATACATGGAAGCAGAATGTTGTATACATAAAAAATAAATAAAATCTTTAAAAAAAGAAAAAAAGAGTTGCCATGGTCATGGTGTCTCTTCACTGCAGTAGAAACCCTAACTAAGACAAGCAGTGAAGAGGCCAGTGTTTGCAGGGAGCAAGGGACAAGGTGGTGTCCTATAACAGCTGCCTCGGACTGAAACATTCCATCCTGTGTAGTAAGCTCCATAAGCAGGAAGGTAAACAACTCACAAGAGCTTCAGGAAGTCCATGAAACTGACCAGACTCACTAGGCCCCTCCCTGATGGAGTAAGAAATAAAGGCTGAGAGTTGCCCTCTCATGAAGTGAGCCACAAAGGAGACTCCAACAGGCTGACCTGCAAAGACTCTAAGAGGAGAAAAGCTACAATGAGGCTGAGACCAGACCGGTGGCCTGAAGAAGCAGAAACCAACCAAGCTGCCTGAAACAGGGTTAGACCAACAGAGTCTCTTAGAAAAGACACTTCAACCTGCTGATCTGCCTGAGGCTGTGCAGGGTGCTCCAGGTTCCCAGCTTTTATGAGCTGTCACCCATGCTGGGGTGGGCTATGGTGATGCAGCTGTCTGAGTCATTTCTGCTTCTGCAAGTAACCCTGATAAAACTCATTGGTTCACCAAGTTGGACTTCAGTGGTGTCTGAACTGAAGTGGTGTCTGTCATGGGTCCCTATCTGGGGTGAGTAAACGTGCATGCTATGTCTCCCAGGAACAGTTTGTCACATGACAGGTGGATACAGTGACTGGCATAACGAGACTAGAAAGCAGAAAAGTGTGACCCACAAGAGGCTCAAGGACAGGAGGAAGGGCCTGGACAGTGGCAATAACTCCAGGGCTTTCCTGTGGAAAACAGGAACCTGAGACCCCAGGTGAGACTTGGAGGAGATAGGGGCAGCTTTCCCACAGACCTGGATTTCCAAAGGGGAGCTGAATACAGGCTGGGGTGGAGGAGAATTACCAAGAACTGGTGAAAAGCCACAGGACCAAGCTTTAGGACGTACTCAGAGACACAGCAACTTTTATCCCGCTGGCTTAGTAGAAAACCTATCGGAAGCTGTTCCTTTATGGAAAGAGGGCTGGCTAATAAGTTACATCTGTGAATATACTCTAAGGGGCACAGCTCTGTTTTCCACCACCCTAGCTAGAGTCACCCGCCACTTATAGAAAACCCTGTGCAGACTTGAGTAAGCCTGTTTCATCGTCCATTAAGTAAATGTGGGGAGTAAGTGGTGTCTATCTTGAAGAAGTTTGAGGTTTCAATGGGGTAACATGCAAAGTGCCAGGCTGAGACCAGGCATCTTATAGGTCTCCAGTGAAAGAGTGAGATGTTTGCCTAGAAAGAGGTGGCTATAGCCTTATAGTCTTGTACCCCTCTTCACTGTCCTTATAACCTTGTACCCCTCTTTACTGCCCTTCAGGAACCTAATGACCAACAGCATGAACTCAGAAGGATCCAAAGTCATCCTCACAGAGAAGAGGCCTGGCAGTTGCAGGCAATGACTAGGGAAAGGACCAACCTACCGTCTCCTCTTGAGATGCGATAAGCTTGGCTTGTTCTTGAAGTTGGGCACGGAGGGCATTGATGTGGCGTTGCGACTGGGCAGCTGCCTTCTTCTGGTCCTGAGACAGGGTGGCATGGAGCCTCTCATTCTCCTCCCGCATCTGGTGGGCACAGCAAGATTCGTCAGTCAGATGTCTACAGAGACCCAAGTACCCCCGATGAGAAGAGCAGTCCCTACAGCCAAATGCTGGTGGCGGGTCTTGCCTGAGGTCAGACTTGATTTCTAGACTGTGCAGGTGACTTTCAAACCATTCTAGCTGCCTTCTGGTTTGGGTACATTTTTGAGCTCTGGCAGAGAAGAAATGAGAAGAGAAAATGGAGGACAGGCCTCTAGGATCATGGAAGAAGGTTCTCTGTCAGATTTAGTCACCCACTGAGGACATGCAGGTAAGAAAAAAAAAAAAAACCCACACAAAAATCATCAAATGTCTTTACAGATAAAAACAAGAAGTGCAGAAAATGCGCTACCATGCTGCCTCTGATATAAAAGCAGAGGGAAAATGAGGCTGTTTATTAAGATTTGCATAAGGAAACTCTAGAGAATACAAATGAAATAAAACCATCACGTGGGGACTGGCTAACCTTACAATGTAGTGAGAGCAAGGGTCCCTCATAGGCCAAGCTCTTGGCATCTTCTGGGCCGTGGGCCAGCAGAACCTGAGAAAGTTAACCAACTTCCTCCTCAACCTGCCTTCTCCTCGTGGGCATCTACTAAGAAGCATATGCTGTGTCCTGAGAACTGCTGCTGTCTGTGCTGGGGGTTCAGTGTCTGGGCCCTTCACTAGACTCCCTGTGAAATACCACTGGGGTGTGATCTACCTGGTGGAGATTTTCAAAGAGTCCTCACATGAATAATAAGACTGATAACTCAGGGGTCTTAAAGCACAAGAGAGTCTGAAACAGGTACCACTTAGTACAAGATGCATGGGGTTTAAAACATGGCTAGGGGTCTCCACTCCTGGCTAAGGAATCTGCTGGGTAGGCAGATGGCCTCCTTTGTATGTTAAAGGGGACTGATAGCCATGAACCATATCCGCAATAATACACCTGCCAACCAGTTCTAGGTAGAGAGAGTGGGAAGGGGAGGGGATGCTGCACAGGGAGAGGTCTTGGGAAATCCAACAGTGGCTACCTCTCTCCTCTCAGCTGCCCGCTCTTCATGCAGTGCCTTCATTTTTCTCTTCCATTCTGTTTTCTGAAAAGGAGTAGAAGCTTGTTTAAATGGAACCCTCTAGGTAGTAATAAATGTAAACCATATAACTGTTAGACAGAAAGACAAGTAGAACAGAATACAGAAACTGAACCAATATGGAGGAAAATGGAAACTTGGTGGGAGAGAAAATGGGGGCTTGGATTATTGACCACCGGTGTTTGAACAAATGGCCAGTTGACCAAAAATAAATAAGTAAATAAATAAAACTTGGATGACTGTTTGATGTCAAAATAAACTGTAGGCAGATCAGATAATTACACATAAAAATCAAGACAGCAAAATGATAATAGTAATAATTAAGGCCACAGAATCACTCAAAGAAAACACAGGAATATTTTTTTTTTTAAATCTCAGAATGGGAGCAACAATAAAGGATAGAAAGAGAGGTTGAGGAGATATCCAGCACTCAAGAGAAGCTCACAGTTCTTGTAGAGGACCTGAGTTCAGTTCCCAGTACCTATATCAGAGAGCTTGCAACTACCAACTCCAGCCCCAGGGGACCCAATACCCTCTTCTAGCTCCTGCAGACACCTTCACACATGTATGCATATGTACAGAGACATATACATACACATTAGAGTGAAAATGACTCCTTTTTAAAAAGCTGATCATTTGATAACTTTTACCAAAGAAACTTTACTCTTTTATGACCAGACAACAATAAATCGAAGGTGAAAGATGAGTAGAAAACTGGGGGAAAACAGCCGCAACTAGATCAACAAAAGATTGGAAATTCCCAAAAAGAACATAGACAAACTGTGATTTGGGGTCAAAGAGGCAGGTCATAAATTAAGAGCATCTGCTGGTCTTGCAAATCCCATCGGTTCAGTCCCCAACAGCCTCACAGTAGCTCGGACTGTCCTTAACTTTAGTTCCAGGATATATGATTCTCCATCCTGGCTTTTGTGGTTACCAAGCTTGTGTGTAGCATTGTACAAACATGTATTATGACTAGCAAAAGTATATCTTTTTAAAAGATTTTAAATAAGATTTTATGTTTATATGGTTATATAAATTTTGTGTTCATACAGCAAGGATATTATAAATTATTCATATTAATACAAAGAATCCAATACTATTTAGAGATTGTGTCAGACTCAAGTTGTCCAAATAGCCTTTGCTATTTGTAATGTGACCCAGTAATTTACAAATGTGTTAAGCCACAATCACAGTTCTCCTTGATTTCATTTACCCTAAGGGTTGCAAATTAGACATACCTGTGTTACCTTTGTATTAAAAATATAAATTACTATTAAAATGTAGAATGCATTAATACAAAAAAAAAGGTTGGAAATTTCCACAAGTAGAAGCAAAAGGCCAGCACAGTGGCGCAAGACTGTAACTCCAGCAATTGAAAGCTGGAAGCAGAAAGGTCAGGAGTTCAAGGTTAGGGTCCTTCTCAGACACACAGCAAGCAGAGGTCAGCACAGGCTACATGAGACCCTGTCTCAAAAAGTGAAAGAAAGGAGAGGGGGCAAAAAAAAAAAAGAAAGGGAAAAACATGAACAGAGATCAAGTTCATAGGAAAAGAAAGGCTGTGTGTGTGTGTGTGTGTGTGTGTGTGTGTAAGAGAGAGAGTGATATGTGTGTATATGTGTGTTTACAGGTATGCTTGCCATGTGTGTGGAGGCCAGGTGTCGCTCTCCATCTTATTTTTGAGACAGGGTCTCTTGCTAAACCAATTAGCTAGACTGAGCAGTGAGCCATGAGTCCCAGAATCTGCCTGTCTCTGTCCCCTAGCTCTGAGGTTCTAGAAGCATGCTGTTCCTGGTGTGTTTATGTGGGCATTGGGAATCTAAACTAAGGCCCTCATGCTTGTATTGAGAGCACTTTACTGACCAAGCCATCTCCTCAGGAACAATAATTTTTTTTATGATGTAAAAAATCCATGAACCACCGGGCAGTGGTGGCACACTCCTTTAATCCCAGCACTCAGGAGGCAGAGGCAGGCGGATCTCTGTGAGTTCGAGACCAGCCTGGTCTACAAGAGCTAGTTCCAGGACAGCCTCCAAAGCCACAGAGAAACCCTGTCTGGAAAAAAAAAAAAAAAAAAAAAAAAAAAATCCATGAACCATCTATGTTGGGTCACTTTGTGTCTTGTTTGTTTGTCTACTTAACACAAGCTAGAGTCACCTGGAAAGAGTGAACCTCAATGGAGAAAATGTTCCCACCAGACTGGCCTGTAGGCAAGCCTATGGGGCATTTTCTTAATTGGTGATTGATGTGGAAGGGCCCAGCCTACTATGGGCAGTGTCATTGTGGGGTGGTCCTGGAGCAAGTCTCACGGAGAGCAAGCCAGTAAGCAGTGTTCCTCTTCTAGGTCCCTGCCTTGATTTCCCTGGATGATCCACTGTAACATGGAAGTGTAAGCCAAAGAACTTTTTTTTCTCCCCATGATACTTTTGGTCATGGTGTTTGACACAGCAGCAGACAGCAAACTAGGACAACATCTGTGGTGGTTTGAATAATGGCGGCCCCCATAGGTCCATAGGGAGTAGCACTATTAGGAAGTGTGGCTTGTTACAGGAAGTATATATATCATTGGGGGTGGGCTTTGAGGTCTCATAATGGACTAAACATCTGAAACTATAAGCCACCCCAATTAGATATTTTCCTTTATAAGAGCTGTTATGGTCATGATGTCTCTTCACAGAAACAGAAACTCTAAAAGACACCAGACAGCCAGCTTCAGCACCTTTCTGCAGATGACTCTAGCTCTTTCTCAACCACCTTAGAGGGCGGACACAGGAGCTCATGTTGGGCTGTGGCTTACTGTACCTGCTGTGGCCTTAGAGATGACACTGACATCCTCTGCCTAGACTTGAGTAAGGTTCTCCCAGTAGTGGCCAGAGTCGACTGGGTACAAATCTTCCCAGCTCTGTTCAGTGACCTCGCAGCACACCACAGACACTGGCAAGTGGTTTTGTAGTTTTGTGTTTGTTTGTTTTGTTTTGTTTTGTTTTTGGCTCTGAGCTGATACCTAAGCATTTACTACCACACCACAGACTTGTTACAAATATCACATCCCAGGACACCCTCACACTTTCTGAATTGTTTTAAATTGTGTCAGAATAGAAGTTGGGACAAAGAGGTCAAAAAGAGCCCCCTGTGTTTGCATACATTTGTACATATCAGGTAAATACGATGATTAAACATATCACCAGTCTTGCCCAGGAACCAAATTCAGCGGAGCATCAGCCCACCTGAACTTCCATCTTCTCTCGAAGGGCCTGGAGCTCCTGGGCCTGCTTGAGTCGCTCCTCTGACTCCTCATCCCGCAGAGACCCAAGGTGGGACTCGGTCATACTGTAGGACTGCAGCGCCTTCAGCTTCTGAAAAAGCCAAGAATCATTTCATTTGAGGAAGCCCTAGACATGACACTGGCTATCTACCTTACCCCAATACAAGGACCAGAAGGGTGACCTCCATCAAGAGCCTGTCCAGTCTGCCTTCAAGACCAACACGTGCAAACACTACAAACACCCACACAAATCAACAGTCTCCTCACTAAGGGATCTCCCAAGGCTCAGCCCCTGCACAGCAGAAGCAAGTACCCGTGGAACAAACAAACTCAAGTGTTAGTTCAGTCCTAGTGAGGCTCTTCTGCCCCCAAGCTCCAAGCCTGCCCAGCTGCTGGCCCGTTTCTTCCTAGGTTAGATTAAGCTGAAGAGAGCCACGCTTAGGGCGCATATGAGAATCTCTGGCCCTGAAAGCCATGCCCTGAGGATCCCTGATTCTTACACACACACACACACACACACACACACACACCCTGGTTGTGACCAGAAACCGCTGTTTTTGCACAATGATCAGAGCCATGTCACTTAATACCTAGTGATTATTTTTTTATTTTTTATTTGATTCTTTGTGGATTTTACATCATGCATCCTGATCCCATTTATCTCCCCATCCCTTTATGTTGCTGTCTTCCCTTGAAACCTCCCCCCCCAAGATAAAATAAAAACAAAACTAACATACAAAAGAAAAAAGGTCTCAATGTGGAAGCTGTCGTGTGACACGGTGATTCACACAGTCCACCTTTCAGTCCTTACATCTTTACTTGTTGAGTGTTCGTTACAATGAGTCATTAGTCTGATTCAAGGCCTCTGGCTTCTGCTACACACTCGATACTGGGCCCTCCCTGGGGATCCTCTCGGAGATCCTGTTGTTTCCCTGTGTCATGGAGACCCTGCAGCTTTGGATCTGCAGCTCCTCCCCATTACATGCTCCAGCAGGTCACAGATGATATGGATATTGGAATAGGCTAACTCATAGCCCTGCTTCTGGGCCTGGATGGTAGCTGGGTTGGTCAGCCTGCCAGCTCTCCTTCATCGACAGCACCAGGACAAGCTCTCCAGCCTTGCCCCAGCTAATTCACCCACGGCAGCAGGCAGCAAGGAGCAAGGCCAGTTCTCTTGCCCTCATGCCCTTGAGGCCTGCTCACCCATTCCCACACCACCAGGGTCAGCTCGACTGACCTAATCATTCTTGAGCTAGCACTGTGACCAGAGAAGAAGGCAGGCACAACTGGATCAAAGACAGAATGGCTTTCTACCTACCCATGTTACTCTAACAAAGCCCATACCTGTTCCCACACATAACCTATGATAAGCCTTATTACAGCTTTAAGAATCTTTGAGCCTGAGTTTACTCGGTGTTCTTGATAACTCTTCTCAGCCACTGCTTAAACAATACCAGAACAAAACGTTAATCATTTCCCAGTGTGAGTATTTTCGTTGGCAGATACTTCGGCAGAGGCATGAACAATGTGGGGGGTCAGATATGCCACCTCTGCTTTCTCTGTCACTGCCGTGGCACACCACACAGTTGACTCTGCACTAGAGACCTCCACGCCCTGTCTTTCCTGCTAGCACATCCCCTATGTAGCTGCGTCTACTCCATGTATCCTAATGTGCTCTCTGCAGTCAGCCAACACGGCCAGAGCGTTCACACCTCTGTACCAGGAGCAATACTTTCAAAAGACACTTAGCTCTCAGTGGCCCTCCTCATATCAGGATGTTGAAGACCATCTCACAATACTTTTCCAATACTTCTAAGTAGAATCTTACCTTGTTTCCCCCAAAACTTAAAAAAGAATCGACAAAATAATTATGAAACAATACTGAGAATCTTGTATCCAATTTGGTTCCTATACTTTAATAAAATGGAATAATAAAATGTATAAAGGAGATAGGAGACATAAAAACACAACATGAATAATCTTCAGACACACAAAAAATAAATGCAATCCTAGGGTGTTAAAAGAATGTTCTGAGCCAGAAAGGGAGTCCCGGCTGAAAAAGGATCCTGTCCTCATTTTCTGAAACTCAGGTTTCCTAGCCAAAAGTAATCCTTGGGCCCTTGATGAGGTGATTTCGGAACAGTGGCCTCTGATCCAAATCAACAGTTATTTATAAATCCCTACTGAGCAGGCAACATGCTGGGAAGTACCAGGTTAGGAATATTTAAAATTGAGAACAACGGGTAGAGGAGAGCTAGTGATGGGAGCAGAGGGCCACACAGGGAGCATCAGCTTGCCTTCCGTGGAACATCACTCATCCAGCAGCGAAGAGCTGCGACGGGAAGGCTTGATAATTACAGACCACACACACACACACACACACACACACACACACTCACACACACACACACTCACACATACACACACACACACACACACACACACACACACATCACACACACACTCACACACACACACTCACACATACACTCACACACACACTCTCACACACTCACACACTCTCACACACACACACACACACACACACACACACACACACACACACACACACACAAATAAAAATAAATCCAAAAAAGAAGATACAGAAAGATGGTGTAAGACATCTTATGTCCTTTTTTCTGGTCTCTACATATGTGTGCATGGGCAAGCCAACCTGCACACACACACACAGATTAATTTTAAGAACAAATAAACAGGTTTACAACAAAATAATTTTGAAAAGCGTTTTGTGTTGGGTACCTCTTCTAGCGTGGAGTTCTGGTTGGCAACGGTTTTAAATTCATCCCAAAATAATTGTTTCAACTTGTCTATTTCCCCATACAGCTTGCTCCGTTCTTTTTCTTTCCATTCATCAAACTTTTTTTTAGCTTCTATTTCCCTCTGACGAGTCATCTCTACTTCCTACGAGAGAGAGAGAGAGAGAGAGAAAGAGAGAGAGAGAGAGAGAGAGAGAGCAATTTAATCATTACTTTCACATTGTAGCAAACATTTGCTGAGGACCCACTAAGACCTCCTAGACATGTATAACACTATGGGGATCCAAAGAACTCTCCACCCTCAGTCCCTGTAGTTTAGACCCAAACTGGTCTACTGCTAACATGTCCTATGTAAACTGTAAATCCCCTTGAGGATAAGACTCATTTTCCGATGCCTTCAGCATCGCTATGCAGATGACCATGACTCTCTGCTCCACTTTCGGCCACACGGGTCCTTTCCAGACAAACTATACTCATGCCCCACATCAGAGAAGGTGGCCCTCTATCTCTGACTTCTGGCTCAGGGAAATCAGTGGGAATCTGGGCCCCAAGGGAGTCTTGTGCATGGCAGGGTACAGCACCCAGAGCCTCCCCACCTCTCCCCTGCACGCCTACCTGGACCTGCCGCTGCCGCTCGGCTTCTCTCTGGGCCTCCAGCTCCCCCTGGGTCCACTGGAGCTTGGCGCGAAGCTCTTCCAGCACCTCCCCCAGTGACTGCTCCTGCTTCTGCTTTCCTGGGGTCCACACAAAGATAGGAGAAAAGGCAACAATGGGGCATTCCTCCCTCTGCAATCTGAGAGCAGCTTTGTCACATAGTTCAGCAGACAACTGTCCCTCTGGTTCCCCAAACTGCAAAAACAGAACTAGAACAGCACTCAAGTGGAGAGCGGAGAGTCAGAACGAAATGTCACAACACCAAGTGCTTAGCACAGTGCCTGGCGTGACAGTTCCATTAATGTGAGCCCTTAGGAACTATACTTTAAAGCATTTTGACAGTAATGACAGACGGACATGCAACTATTAAAGAGTGCTTCTCGGCCTTTCTAATGCTGTGACCCCCAACCATAAATTATTGTGTTACTACTTCATAACTGTAATTTTACTATTGTATGAAATGTAATGTATATATCTATGTTTTCCAATGGTCTTGGGCAACCCCTGTGAAAGGGTAGGTCAATGCCCAAAAGGGGTTACTATCCACAGGTTGAGAACCACTGTATTAGAATAGCAGATAGAAAATGAAATGTAAAGGTACATTTAGTGGCTTTTAAACAGAAATTACCAAGTACTCTTATTAAAAGTCAACCTTGGGTCTGGAGAGATGGCTCAGGGGTTAAAAGCATTGAGCTTCTCTTCCATAGGACCCAGGTTGGACTCCCAGCACCCACATCGTGACTCACAACTGTCTGTAGCTGCAGTTCCTGGGGATCTGATGCCCTCTTCTGGTCTCTGCGGGAGCCAGGCACACATGTGATGCACATATATACATGCAGACAAAACATTCATATACATAAGATTAAGTCTTTTAAAAAATGTTTTCAGATAAATTAAAAGAAGCAAAAAAGCCACCTTTTCTTTGAAATAGGTACTGCACTCTAGACAAGCACCCTGCAAGAGCTAGGGCTTCCCCACCAGCACCCCCATTTTAACATTTTTATTTTAAGACAAGCTCTCACTAAGTTGCCCAGGCAGACCTTTCAATTCTCCTGCTTTAGCCTCTTAAGTGGCTAGAATTAAAGGCCTATGCTACCCAACAGGTGGAACAAGCCATTTTAGAATGCAGAATGATTTCAGTTTAATAAAGTAATCAAGGGTAAGTGCAGACTAGAAGCGCTGGCAGCAAAACTTTCCTCAAGAGCACATTTCCCATTGCTGGGAAGAGAGATGGAAAGGTGATTAAGAGCACCCGCTGCTCTTCCAGGCAACCTGAGCTCTGTTCCCAAGATCTATGTTGTGTGGCTTACAACAGTCTGTAACTCCAGCTATAAGGGATCTAACGACCTCTTCTGGCCTCTGTAAGCAAACACACACACACACACACACACACACACACACACACACACACACGGCATACACACAGAGAAACATACTCATAAGTAAATAAAAATAAATCTTAAAATAGAAAAAGAACCGTTCCTTCTCCTTCTAAAAGATACATACAAAGGTTTACATATGAGAATGTTGACACCCCTGTGCTACACAGTAAGATTTTTAAGATACATACAAAGGTTTACATATGAGAATGTTGACACCCCTGTGCTACACAGTAAGATTTTTAAGTTACCCATATATTCTGCAGGACAATGTAAAAGAAACTGATGGTCACATCATGAAATTCTGTCCTGTCATTAAAAATTGTGTCTTCAAAGATCATTTAGGGATGTCAGAGCCCTGCCTAGTGTACACAATGCCCTCCTTTTGATCCCCATTATTTTGCATAAGCCAGGCATGGTAGCATACATCTGCAATCCCAGTATCCAGGAAATGGAGGCAGGAAGATCAGGAGTTCAAGGCTAGCATTAGCTATACTAAGCAAGTTCAAGACCAACTAGTTATACAACAACAACAAAAGCCAGGCAGTGGTGGTTCATGCCTTTAATCCCAGCACCTGTGAGACAGAAGCAGATGGATCTCTGTGAGTTTGAGGCCAGCTTGGTCTACAGAGCTGGACAGTTCCAGGACAGCCAAGGCTACATACAGAAACCCTGTCTCAAAAAAAAAAAAAAAAGTAGCATATTCTCAAGCAATAATCAAAAGGGACTTTTATATGCTTGCAAATATGTGCATAAAAATACATGCATACGGAAACTTAGCTACATGATGATACACAGGAAAAGAAAAATAAAAATAGAAAAAAAAAATAAAAAATAGTGGGCATTATCACTGGCAGTTGTTATTTTGACATATTTTTATGCATACGAGCATTAATCCCAGCACTCAGGAGGCAGAGGCAGGTGGATCTCTGTGAGTTCGAGGCCAGCCTGGTCTCCAGAGCGAGTGCCAGGATAGGCTCCAAAGCTACAAAGAGAAACCCTGTCTCGAAAAAAAATATATTTTTACAAGAAACTAATATTTTAAGACATAGACTTTTTCCTTAAATACTCCCCAATATCTACCTATGAAGAGATATATAAGTGCATAGTTAAATGATACTGCTTTAAGTTCTCTCTCCTCTCTCTCTCTCTCTCTCTCTCTCTCTCTCTCTCTGTGTGTGTGTGTGTGTGTGTGTGTGTGTGTGTGTGTTTGTGTCTAGGACTGAATCTAGAACTTCACTCATACAAGCAAGTCCTATATTACTGAGCTTTATTCTCAATTCTAAAAATCTTTTTTTTATTTTTAAGGGAATTGCAATGATGGGAAATAACGATGCTTTCCCTTAATGAAGTTTTTATATTCTATTACGTTTATTTTATTGTACAGATACTTCTGTTGCCCTCACTTTATGAAAACAGCAGAAAGCCTTGCAGTTCCTTTTGGAATTTGAAATGGCAAAATTAAATAAAGTGATTAAGTCATGATAAGCACAAGTACACAGAACAGCCAAAGAACTGGTCTGACTGCTCATTTGCCCCATTTACATTCACAACCAGCCTCAGAGAGCTTCATATGGGGCAGGAAGACTAAAGGCCATTCGGAGCCACTGCCTGCTCCAGCCACAGTGAAGGGTACAAAAATTCAGAGGCAAAGTGCTGACCACTGTCACGAAAAGGAAAAAGATACAACTAAGCCTATGTGTCTGGTTCCTCTTGTCCCCTGCACAGACAAAACTGTACTGGGCTCCATATGGAATCTCTAGGAGGCTCAAAGAGCAGGTTCATGTGTCTGTGCCCCACTCACCAAACCCTAGCACAGCAGCTCCCAGATGCTGCCAGGACTCACCGACTTCTGCCGTGCCTGCATGCCTGCGCTGGATGTGGCTTCGGAGAAAGGTGGCATTCATGAATGTCTTGTCACACAAATGGCACTACACAGAGGGGAAGCAATTGGAAAAGCTGGATTAGATCACTCAGAAAACATGGGACTTCCCTGTATTGAAAATCTGCCTCCACAGGGCCCAAGGGCTGCTTCAGAAACAGAAATAACTTGAAGGGTTGGGAGTGTGGGAGACCCTGAGTTCAATTCCCATCACTGCATAAATAAGGAAAGAATGGTGGGAAGGGAAGGAAAATAGGAGCCCTGATTTTTAGTAGAATACAAGGCCAGTGAAAATAACCACTATATGTCCCAGCCCCTCTTACAACCGAATGTGACCGTGTCACTAAATTCTAGTCATTATATGTAAGCAGAAATGGTATCTGCAATTTCTAAGAGGTGACTTTTTTTATTAACTCCTGGTGACACACACCTTTAATTGGAGTACTCAGAAGGCAGAGCCAGGCAGCTCTCTGTCACTTGCAGTAAATGCACTGACACATTCTGCCTACTAGAGACTTAACAAGAATAAACCTCTAGTTGTAAGAAGAATGTAACAGCCTTGCCTCCAAACTATGAATCTCCTGAAAAACCTCAACTAGCAAGACCCGTAACTACATTCTAGAGTCTGCCTGTGGCCAGGGTTAATGTCAACCTACGTTTCTGGTACAGTGATTCAAACACTCAAGTGCTGAGCTGGTTATGAATTATTAGCCATTTAAATTATGAAATAATTTTTCTAAAATGAGACTGCCTCCGCTATGCCTTGCCACACACTTAGTCAACATCCACACGCATCCATGCACTCACGCATGCCTTTATCCGGCTCACTCTGCATACATTCAAACTCTCCATCCTTGGACACGTATAAACACATCTACTTTCCATAAATACATCCTTAGACACATATACTACTTATGCTTCATTCATTCACATATACATCCTTACATATAGTCTCTACATATACAGACAGACATTTACATACCCCCCCATCAAAGACACACACATCATAAATACATCTTTATATTATACTTCTCGGCCATGTCCCCTGTGGTAAGTCAGTACAAGCACACATTATACAACACATATTCTACAGACACAGATATCATAGCTTCAATCATTTAACACACTCACATGCACAGATACAAACCTCATATAGTCACACCTTCACACACTACACATTCATCTTTTCCATGCACAGGAGTACTCTGTATACATAACCCTGTACACTCATCTCTCCATACCCATTCTACACTTATATGGCATAGAACACAACAGGAATCCTCAGACTCTCAGAATGTCATCTCTAAAACCTGCTCATAACTGGTAACAATGGCCTCCAGTAGTCTCGTGGCCCAAGGCAGTACCAATAACCTGTCCTGGTGCCTAAGGTACACAGCTCAGGTTCCCCTCCGCAAAGAATCCTCACCGTGTGGTAGCTGTGGGCGCCCGTCTGCAGAAGCAGCTGCTGCAGGGTGCTGATCATCTTTCGCCGGCGCCGGCTTTCCTCCCGAACACCCTTGAGCTCATCGGCCTGGCGCCCCAGCTCCTGCTGGCCACGCTGCTGCTGGCCCAGGCTGGCCTGCAGCCGTGCTTCCAGCTGCGCCACACTGGCACTCAAGCAATCCTGGCAGTGAAGCAGATACTCGATAATGAGCTGTGCCAGGCGCAGCACCTTGAGCAGCACGGGGTCCACAGGCTGCCTACAGTGGTTGCACACCTCTCGATCCAAGTTACAGAAGGTGACACCAGCAATGTTCTCCTGCAGAGTGGCTACGTCCAGCTCCCGGGCCACACGGTCCACGTCCACAGCGCTGATACGCCTCCAGTCTATGCTCTCACGACGAGGCTGGAACTTGAAGGTGGGGAGTGTGTAAGCCCCAGACAGCGGGCCACTGAGGCCCTCAACAGTGGCTGCTGGGTACTGCATGGGCAGGAGAGGCTCTGGGCTGACCACGGGGGTAGAGTGCCACCAAGGCCACTGGCCAAGGAGCTGAAAGACGACCTGGAAAATGGAAGAGTCCAAGTCAGACAAGTTGGAACGGCTGTATCTTCCATATACCTGCTCAGCAAAGTCTTAAAGTGGGGTACAGTAAGTTGTCTATGTAAGAGCTACTCAATACAATGCCCTGACTGTATTGACATGGCAACGGAGTGAGAAGGATAGGTGGGCCTTCCACTGCACAGATATGTATCCAAATCCTCTGCCTTGGGCAAGCCTCTTCCTCTTAAACCTCCTGTGTCTGTGCAGGAGCAGGGAACCCACTTGGAAGGAATGTGGTGAGGAAGGAGATTGGTGACACACCCAACCGAGTGCCTGGCACATGGTGGGGCCCTCAGGAACCCCTACAGACCCACTGCAGTAGTGCCTGGCAATGAATTTTGTCAAGTGTGCAAGTGGGTTTTTCTGCAACACTACAGTTGTTTAGAATAAAGTTAAACAACTCTCCCAGAATGGCAGAGCGACCTAATGACCACAACAGTGCCATACCGAATTCTGTAGAACATGTCCGGACTACATTTCCCAGTTTCTCCTGCAGTAAAGTGTGATCATGTAACTAAGTGAAATAAAGCCCAGCCCAGCCCCTAGAGGGCCTTAGGAAAGCTGCTATGTCTCTGCACAAATTGTGCTCAGTCTATGACGGGCCTGTTTGCTTATTTGCTGCTTTTTTCCCCCTGCATTGAGCATTACACACAGGGCCTTAGGCATGCCCTAATGTTGACCTTCACTTCAAGCCCATTAACCAGTTAGAGAAAAGAGCTTTGCTCTTTTTTTTTTTTTCCCCAAAAGACAGGGATTCTATTTCCTGTGCTTTTGGTAGGTATGCTTGATAGCTTGACAAAAGTTGCCACAAGCTACAAGTTGCTACAATCATCTGGAGTTAGGAAACACAATTGAGAAAATATCTCCATAAGGTCAAGCTGTTGGCAAGCAGTGGGACGCTTTCTTAATTGATGATTGATGTGGAAGGGTCCAACCCACTGTGGGTGGTGCTGCTGCTGGCCATGTGGTCCTGGAGTGTACAAGAAAACAAACGGAGCAAGCCACAGAGCAAGCCAGTAAGCAGTGTTCTTCCACGGCTCCTGCTCCAGTTCCTGCCTCGAGATTCCTGCCTTGAGGCACTGACTTCATTTAGTGACTTACTTTTCATAATGGCATGTGACCTGAGAGTTGTAAGCTGAAATAAACCCTTTTCTCCAACAAGTTTTTGTTCTGATTATGGTGTTTTATTACAGCAGTAGAAACCCAAACTAAGACAGTAGGCATATAATTTCTGTTTTTTCAACAGTACTTTGACAATATCAGTGGGAATTTAAATTTAATATACTACTACTAACAATTAGAAGCCAGGCGATGGTGGTGCACACCATTAATCCCAGCACTTGGGAGACAGGCTGGTGGATCTCTGAGTACCAGGCCAGCCTGGTCTATGGAGGGCATTCCAGGATAGCCAGGGCTATACCTCAACAATACCCTGCCTCAATAAACCAAGAAGGAGAAGGAAGAGAATTATTATTGTTATTATTATTATTAACATCATTATTATTATAACTATGGCTGGAATGCAGTTCAGTAGTAGAATATCTACCTAGCATTCATAAAACCCTGGATTTGATCTCCACCACTGAAGAGAGACAGGCCTGGTACATGAGCACTTATAATCCCAGATATTCAGAAGGTTGAGTCAGAAGGATCAGGAGTTCAAGACCTGCCTGTACTACAGAATAAGTTAAAGGCCAGCCTGGGTAACTGTCGAAAAAATAATCAAGAGAGGCAGAAGCCTGGGGCTGTAGCTCAGTGGTAGAGCACTTACCTTGCATGCAAAAAGCCTTGAGTTTTATTACCACACACACACACACACACACACACACACACACACACTCTCTCTCTCTCTCTCTCTCTCTCTCTCTCTCTCTTAATAAAAAGGTGAATTATACAGAGAAACCCTGTCTCGAAAAAAACAAAAAAAAAGTGAATTATAATTTGCCCTATAAACAAACTCACCTGCACAAAGATGCCTATGAAAAAATTGACATTGCAATATAAGTTGTAAAACTAATATACAAGAAAATATATAAGAAAGCAAAGTACAGCAGGCCGTGGTGGTGCACACCTTTAATCTCAGCACTCGGGAGGCAGAGGCAGGTGGATCTCTGTGTGTTCAAGGCCAGCCTGGTGTACAAATTAAGTTCCAGGACAGCCAAGGCTATAGAGAGAAACCTTGTCTCAAAAAAAAAGAAAGAAAGAAAGAAAGAAAGGGAAAAGAAAGAGAGAGAATGAAAGAAAGGAAGGAAGGAAGAAAGGAAGAAAGGCAAGTACAATATGGGATACAATTGCTATTTCTACACAACAAAATACTTGTAAGAGCAAGACAGTTTTTATACCAGTAGAGAATAATGACTTCATATGTACACATATGCACACATACATGTATACCTGTATTTCTGGTTTAATATTAATATAACCACATTTAATAATAACTTAAAAATCACATAGATATAGATCTCATTGGGGTGGTTGTCTATGAGAGACAGCAATGAGACCATGGGATAAATAAATGGATAGATGGATGGTTAGATAGTTGGACAAGCCTCACACAGTGTTCACTGGAGTGATTTACACCTGTTCTGATTATGAAAAAAGTGCACACTTGCTAGTCACATGATTCACTTACATGCCTGATTTCATAAGTGCAGATTTTCTAAAACAGCCAAAAGCTATTGGCACTGACTACCTGTAGGAAATGAAAGTGGCTGCAAGACTTTTATTTTTTTAGTTTCCACCTCTCTATGCTATTCAAAGTTCTTCCCACCATCACCTATTATTTTTTGAACTAAATATATATATATATATGTACATATATATATATATATATATATATAGAGAGAGAGAGAGAGAGAGAGAGAGAGAGTTTTACCCTTGCAGACTAAGAGTCTAAGATGAGAAAAGGTACACACTTCCCCATTTATCGAATTCTTTCCAGCCTATGTGATCCAGTTATTGAAATGCAACCCAAGAAAAGTGTCTTAGTTTATGTTTCTTGTCAGCTTGACCGAGTTTGGAGTCACCTAGGAGACATACCTCTCAGCTTGTCTATCTGGCGTTTCCAGAGAGTATTAACCTGGGAGGGAAACCCCACCCTAGATATGGGTCCGTCCCCTGGCCTGGAGTCCCAGACTGAATAAGGCAACATTTTCTGCTTCCAGTCTGTGGAAGTGGTGGTTAGCCATCTCACACCCCTACTGCCCCGCCCACCCCCACTACAATGAAAGCCAAAAGAGACCCAATTGTTTCCTTCAATTGTTTCCATCAGGCATTTGTTAAAACAATGAGAAAAGTAACAACACAAAAGGTCACAAAACTCAAGAAAGAAAAAAGTGGGACCAGATGGGCAGAGAAGGGGCTCTAGGAAAGTCCCTGTCCCTTTCTGAACTGCCTTCCTCTGGAAAAGACAGTGACAATGGCCAGGCCAGCTCCACCTGCTTCCCAGGGACTATGACAAGGGGGTGGAGGGGACACATGACTCAGAGTTAACACCAGCATGTTTCATGCAATCTCTAAGCATGAATCTACAAATAGATAGGTAACACCTAGCCCATTATGCACCATGAGGAAGGAGAGAGACAACACTTATAGGTTCCAAAGATTTTAATAAATCACCACATAAGCAGGTCACTGATCAATCAGGGCTGCAGGACCAGGACTTGGGAGCCTTGTTTCTCCTGACAGTCCCGAATAGGGACAGAAGTGTGGGTTTATAAGCATAAAATTCACAAACATTTGTTGCCACGTTACAGTTACAATTTCCACCAATCAGAAATCAAAGATGAGGGATCCTTGTGTGTTCCATCATTGTCAACTGACAAATGTGCAAGCTTTTTAGCCCAACCAATCAGATTCATTTGCTCTTTCTGTTGTTAGGACCAGCCGTAATGTTTCTAGAGAGCTAAAGACATATATTCACTATTTCTACAGTTCAGGGAGGAAAGTGTTCATCCATTGGAAAGTTCTCAGCTCCCCTGGGGCTTGGGAACCTGACCTTTATTTCACCCTCGAGGTAAAATGGAGTCAAAATGGCAGTGCCCAGGCCAAGGTGCTTTTGCCTGCTCCCTTTAGCTACAGTACCATTATGCCAACTCCACAAACCAAACTGGAGTCTAGACAGGGTGTATGGTCTGCCCCAGCTAGAGAAACCAGAGCTGAACTACAGATAAATGTCCACATCCCTCCAAAGTTTGTTGAGCTATTCAACTGTGGTAAGGCTTGCCTCTTGAAGTTTGACTTTGACTAGAGGCTCACCTTGAAGCCTCTAATTCATTCATTCATTCACAAAGTCTCCTCTTGTTTACTGTATACCTATTTGGGCTGAGCCCAGCAGGTAACATTGTGAGTAGTATGTGCTGCATTAACCACACCCCTGCTTCCTACCTTGGGGTTCAGTGTGGCTCCTTGCTGCCACTGTGCTGGCTGCAGGCCTCTTCAGTTGATCCTCAGACTGGACACAGGATGCCCTGAGCCTAGCTTTTCAGTTTCATTTCTCAGACATGCTTCCAAAAACACCACCATCCGGCATAAGCATCCCACCATGATCACCAGAAGACCAGTATATTTCTACCCCATTCGGTATGTCAGGGTGCAAGCAAAACAGTTGTGTAGCATGGTACTCACCATGCTTAGCTCCAAGCAGCAGCCTCGGCACCAGAGCCTCGGAGACGATGGCTCACAACAAGTAGTGCCTCTGAGCAACAGCAGGTTACCAGGTATGCTGTGCATACACAAGGGTAACAGGACACCGCTTCCAGTCCTCCCAAGCCTGAGAACTTCACTCTTTAACTATTTAAGCTTTGGCCTCCCAGTGTTTGCCAACAGTCCTCTCTCTAATGATAAGGCTCTCCATCACCAGCTCTCTCCACTCTCCCTGAGCGCTCCTGCCGGCCTCACCATTCAGCAAATGAGGCAGAGTGCAGGTGCCCCTGATATTCACCCGCTGTTCACCTACGTAAGGCCACTGTGCTGAGGACCCAGGTTCAATTCACAGCACCCATATGACAGCTCACAACTGTCTATAACTCCAGTTCCAGGGAATCTGAAGACCTCTTCTGGCCTCTGCAGGCATCGGGTAAGCATGTGGTAAACATACATGCATGCAGGCAAACACTCGGACACATAGAATAAATGTATAAAAGCAAAACAATCCCTGAAGAGCTGCCATCGCATTCTGAGTCACAGAGAAGAAAGACGTTTGTCAAAGGTCCAGACGCTAGATTCAAACCCAAGCAGCTCAACTCCCGCATGGGCGGGCTCTCAGCCACTGTTTCTGCAGCCCCTCAGGATAAATTACCCTAGGCCACTGCCTTCTGTTCCTGCTCAAGATGAACACATGCTTCAAGGCTCTGCAACCCCAGAGCACTAAGCACTCATTCTGGTCCAAGTCAGCAAATGACTCCTAAGCCCTTGCAAAGGGCCAGGCACCAAAAGTCAGAATAGATGGGACCCCAGACAATGGTTCCAGCCTTTATGAAGGAATGAGAAGTGAGGAGGTGGGGAGGGAAAAAAATGAAAGGGAAAAGCTAACATCTCTGAACTCCATACACAGTTCTAAGGTTTTACATAGGTTGTCCCATTTAATTCTCACAGCAACCCATTTACACAGATGAAGAAACTGAGAAAGTGAATAAGGAAGGGCACAATTTTCCCATAATCGCCTAATTACAGTGTCTGGCTCCAGAGTTTTATTCTCCAAAGACAGGAAAATATGCAGAACTTAACCCTGGAGAGTGCTAAGTGCCAGAGTAGGATCCAAGAAGGGGTGCACACCAAGGCATTGCTGTGCCCGTCTTCCCCATCTGCTCCCCAAGTCTAAGATTTTCAGGGGTTGCACATTGCCTAATTCCTGTCTACTCCTGCCTTATTCCTGTCTCTTGCATCTCAGTCTCTGACCTATCTCCTGGTGACTATTAAACTGAACAAAACTGCCAAGATCTTAAACTGTTTGCCTCACAGTTCTGTGTTCTTGGGGTTCTGGGGAAATGAGGCTAGGACCACCAAGTGTTAGTATCAACAGGACAATTTCATTTGTCCTCACTATAGAGAAATGAGGTCACAGTGAAGTGTTAGAGTTGCTGACCACCTGGAGGCACAGACTAATCCCATTGGCTACTAACGGCTTTTGTGAGTGGGCTCAGGCCCATCAGTGAGCCCTCCCAGTGCCCAGCTAGGCTGTCAAGATAGGGCTTCACAGCTTGCTCTCCTAGTGTCTCAAACCTTTCTTTTCACACCCTAAGCAAACTTCATAAACACTGAGGGGAGACCCCACTTGCTTGCATAGAACTCTCAATTCATGAGGTTTTTACTGCACCCCCAAAAGTATCACTCCTATCTCCTATGACTCTGAGAGTAAGTCTGGGGGTTCTAGCGTCAAACGGTAGGCTAGAAAGGTGGGAGTTCATATAGACAGTGAACTGATGGTTACAGCTGTTATTTATCAAGCACCTAAATCTGAATTACACCAACTGACCTCCCAATAAAGATGGCAGTGGTGGCATACAAATGATACAACAGATTGTTTTTCATTGTGGAAATACAGTACCTGAGATTCCTTGAGTAGAATGGAAGAGCTGCCAGGGTTCACAGCAAATCATGACAGGGTCACTGCTGGAGACCTTAAATCCTCAATGTACCTCAACTCCAAAGACTGCTTCCTGGTAAAGATAGGCAGAAGACAAAGCCACATGAGCATGCTGCTGGTTACCAAGAAACCACACATCCCAGGGGCAGGGACTCGGGCCTGCTCCAGACTGAGTTATCAGCAGACTGTTTTCCCACATCTGGGAACGGCAACACAAGGCAGAGGTGATTCACCACCATTAGGAAATCTGAGGCTGTGTTACCTGTATCTACACGTTTTGATGGGGTTCCGGGAAACTCCCCAATCCTACTTCACTCTCAAGAGCTAGTGATCCAAGTGAAGATTTATGCTAGTATTTCAAGCTTGCTCCAATGTGAGAATGTTCAATTCCCCCTGCAGAAATTCCACACTCAATGGGAAGAAAGAAAGAGAGAGAGAGAGAGAGAGAGAGAGAGAGAGAGAGAGAGAGAAGAAAAAATCTGCGGCAGTGTTTACTACCTCCCAAGTCAGTGGTCCCATGAGGAAACAAATCCTGGAGGCTGTATGGCTCTTCTGCCAAAGATAATATTCACAAAATTGCCCAAAAATCTAATTCTTTTTTAATTTAAATTGCATCTACACATCTCACTGTCTCTTTTTCTTCCTCAAAAATGAAACCAAGAGGAAAGTTTGGGAAGGGCCAGACTTCTCAGGGCCTGCAGGCAATCATTTACAAACTTGCCCTGGCTTCCAAGCTAACTTCACAGTGCCTGCCCTAGGGAGCTCCAGGCTTGTCATTAGTGCTAATTGTCATGGCTGCCAAGGAAACCTTCCCACAGTTTGCAAACAGGCTCTCCACACACCAGAGGCAAGGGAGTGCTGGAGGCCCTGATGGAAATGGGAGGGATCTGGGACTGCTGAACACTTTCACAGACCCCAGTCTAGATCTTAAAGTTTCTTAAAAATTAAGGAGTCTAGGAGCTGCATGCACTCTTAGAACTTCCAAGCAGCAAAAGAGAGATTCACTCCCAGAGGCACCAAGATCTCCCTTGTAGCTGGCCTCCTCTGCCCAGCAACTTTACACCAATTTCCTCTTAACCGCTTGTTGGTGTGGGTGGGGTGCTGGTGGGGTCCCAATGCAGGGCCTTGTACTGCTAACTCTGAACTCTACCACCAAGCTATGTCTCCAGCTCCAAGGAGGTACTTTTTAAAGACAGTACCAGAAGAACACTTATGTGACCCCTAGCAGGTCAACCATACTCCAGGGCTGGCCCTACTCACAAGAATAGAGTGAGACAACTGGACTGGGGGGGGCGGGGAGTCAACGTTGGGTGGGGGGGAAGTGAGGGTGGAGAGGGGGGGAGTATGATCAGAACACACGCAGGAAATTCTCAAAGAATTAAGGAAAATATTTATAAAAGCTTATGGTGAATTTTTGTCACATACACAAAAGAAGTTTTTGTTTTGTTTTGTTTTGTTTGTTTTTCCTAAAAGTGGAGGCGGAGCCTTAACCAATGCCTCTTGGTAGTATCTCAGAGAAGAGGAATAGTACTGGTATGATAAAGTGTCAAAAACAAACAAAAGCTGCTTCACATTGGAAGAAAACTGACAGATTGTACCAGTGTTTCTTGTCTATTAAGGTGTTGTTGCTTCCTAACAGGACTCTCTATCTTTAGTCTGGGCCGGACCCCTCACCAGAATTTGCAGACCTGGTAAGAGGCAAGTGGTTGGTCAGCTTTGTTGGCCGCAACTGCCCCTTTCTGCAAAGTGGCCATGGGACATTCCGAACTGCCTACCAAGCACTCAACTTCTCGGCTTCACGATGGATGAGCCTTCTGAAAAAAGTTCCGCTCTCCAGGGCAGAACCCTCAGCCCAGTTGCACAAGAGGTTCTCCTCCCAACCTGAAACATGCATCTAAAACCACAGCAAGGAGATGTCCCCAGGAGCTTGGTGCTTGCTAGTTTTCCCTGCCAGACCACACACCTTGGGGAAGGAAGGAGGAGGTAGTAACCATCTTTCTCAGGAGACACAGCACTTACCCACAGGCAGCTGGAGGAGGCAGGGTTAGAACATCTCACACCCACTAGGCCTCGCCTAATTCCTGGAGACAAGGCCAGGACAGCACAGGCCCTGGGACCTTCAGGATCCTTTGTAAAGGCCCTGTCCTCTGCTCCTGCCTCGTACACTCTTGCCCTGTACCTACCCAGTCTCCCGTGGACTTCTGATCGCTAATGCTCCTGCTAAACTTCAGCCCGGGACCGGAAGCGGAGGAACTAGAGATGCCAATGTTTGTTCAAAAATCATCTTGTTAGAAACCGACCCCCAATGCCTTCTCTAAGAGCTCAGATGTCAGCCCCTCAGATCCACTTTATTGTATTCAAAAACTCCATTCCCTAGACCACCCTCCTCCCGAAGAAGGCGAGGTGGGGGGTGGGGGTGAGTTGGGTGTCAGTCATCCTATTCCGCGCCTCCCGGAGCATGCGAGTCCTTAGCCGGCAGGGTACCTCAGTCCAGAACAATCCGAGGCCGCTGGGATGGAGGAGCAGTGAGCAGGACTTCGTGAGGCACCCTCGGCCACGCAGTTCGGTTTCTGGCCGGGTGACCCAGCCACTAATGTTTAACCTGCGCGCGCAGCGGCCCAGTAGCTCCGCCTGGAACCGCGCTCCTTCCCGCGGGCTCCCGGCTGGATTCCAGGCATAGTTTTCCGGGGAGGCCTGGGTCACCCTAGGGGGTCACCGGAGCTGAGGACTGGAGGTATGGGGGAGGTGCCATGTCCTCACTCACCCCACCCGCAGGTCCAGACTCACCCCATCTCCTGCAGTGCAGCCTGAGGATGCTGCCAGCCATGCGGACACTACTAGCCGAGTGCGGGCATCCTGCAGCCTCTCCACGCCAGTAGCTCAGGGCCCGGGGTCTGCGGTGCCTCCCACCCACAGCAGAGGCGGAGCCTATCCCCAGCGCCCGGGAACAGCTATTTTTAGAGCTGTAGGGAATGGGGGAAAGGAAGGACTGCCTCTTTGATTCGGTTAAGAAAATCCAGCATCCAAGTTCCCAGGCCTTGATGAACTGCAGGACGGACTCCTTTGTCGCCCTCCCTTCACTTCCACATCTCACCCATGGCAGGATGCAGCCACTGTCCTCAGGTAAACTAGGACAGCTGCTGCGGCCCCTCACCCTCGGCGGGCATCTCTGCAAGCACAACAGACTAAAGGGATTTGGCCAAGACCCACATTAGGAGACACTTGAGAGTGTTGAGTTTGATCAGATGGCAATCATCCGGATCCCAGAAAGCTGGAGCAGGAGCTGGAGGGAAATATTTTCTCTTTCCTGATTTGGGTCCTGCTACCTTCTCATTGGGTCTCATTACTTTTCAGTTCTGGGAGGTTTTGTTGTATCTTAAGGTCTTCCTCTCAACGCAGCTTTAATATGCCAAGCTCTGCACCTTAGGACAGCAAGGGCGAAAGTACGGGGGAAATAAGTGTTGGCAAGGTGGGAAATACTCAAATTTCTCTATGATGAAAATGGTATTGCTGCTGTGGAAAACAAAATGGTGACTCCGCTGAGAAGTTACTTTGGGTCGCCATATGATTCAGCAATTATCATGTTGTGGTGTCTTAAAGTAGAATGGCTCCCATACGCTCATATATTCGAATGCTTTGAATGTCACCAGGGAGTGGCGCTGTTTGAAAGGATTAGAAGGATTGGGCGGTGTGGCCTTGTTGGAGGAAGTATGTCACTTGGGAATGGGCTCTTAAGTTTCAAAAGGCCCATTACGGACCCAGTCTCTCTTTCACTCTGCTTGCGGATCGGATGGATCTCTCAGCTACTTCACCAACAAGATGCTTTCCACCACCCCCTCTGTGATGATAATGGACTAAGCCTCTAAAACTACCAAGCCCCCAATTAAATGCAGTACTTTGTAATAGTTGCCGTGGTCATGGTATACTAGTGTTTAAAATAGCACCATCGGACTGGCAAGATGGCTCAGGAGGTAATGGGCTTTGTCATCAAGTCTGATATCCTGAGTTGAATTCCTATAAACCACAAGGTGGAAGGAAAGAAACAACTCCCGAAAGTTGTTTTCTGACATTTGGGCACACACAAACACATGTAAAATAAAATAATAGCATTATTCATAACAGCCAAAATATGGAAACAATCCAAGTGTCCATTGACAGCCAATTGGGTAAGCAACATATGGTTTATACATATAATGGAATATCATTCACCCTTAGAGAGGAAGAAAGTACTGGCATGTGTTATAGGATGCTATAACCTGAATCAGTTTTATCTTTGTCCATTTAGATGACTGAACAGGAACTCATTCCTCTGGAAGCTAGGAAGTCTAAGATCAAGGCATGAGCAGATTCCCTCTTTGCTGAGCACCTGTTTCCTGATAGACCCATGGAAGGGTCTAGTCATGCTCGGGAGAGTCCTCTGTTAGGGCACTGAACTCAGCTGTGAGGACTCTACTCTCAAGACCCAAGCACTTTCTGGATTTCTCCATTCATAATAACATCACTGCTGTTATTTGGTTAAGTGTCCCCCAAGGTCCATGTGGTTACACCTTGGTCCCTAGCATGGTACTATTGATAGCTGGTAGAACATTTAAATGATGAAACCTAGCTGTTAGACTTCAAGGTATTAGGTAGAGACCTTGAACATGTTAGTGACACCCCAGTTCCTGCTTTACTGTCATGGGGTGAGAGATTTCACTCTGCTATTTGATGGGGAAGTCCTTCTGTGTGTATGTTTCTTATTGGTTGATAAATAAAGTACTGTTGGCCAATAGGAAAGCAAAATAGGTGGGACTAGGAGTCAAGGAGGATTCTGGGAAATGTAGTAAAGAAGTCTTGTGATCCAGGCAGGAAATGACATAGCAGAGAGACTCAGAATAGAAGCAGAGAAGAGGAAGTGTTTCTCTTCCTCTTCCTCCTGCTCTCTTCTCTATGGAGCTGCCATGTGATCCCAGGAAGAGGACGCCAGCGGGAGGCATCCTCAATAAGTCTTATAAAATATATAGATTTATGATCATAATTAAGACTGAGCTAGCATATAAGAAATCCTAGTCAATTGGCCAACAGCATTGTAAACTAATATAAGACTCTGTGTGTTATTCTGGGTGCCCATGTGGCAGCGGGGCTCAGGCAGATGGAGTAAAGACTGATGGTTACAGCTATTAATGTATTACCATAAGCCTAAGCAACGGGGGCAAACCATTCCACCTCCTATTGAAATCTCCAGAACTTATAAATCTCCAGAATTTATAAAAAAATCTCCCAGCTAGGTTTCATCATTTAAATTTTCTACCAGCTATCAATAGTACCATGCTAGGGACCAAGGTGTTACCACATGGACCTTGGGGGACACTTAACCAAATAACAGCAGTGATGTTATTATGAATGGAGAGGATTTATAAACCTTTTTATATACTGATCTTATATTGACCAAAAACTAACAGATATGCAAAGAAACAAGCTAGTCATAAAAGGAAAGAGTTGTGTGGTTCTACTTACAGGGCGTCTTAGGGTTTCTATTACTGTGACAGTTATTGAAACACACCATGGCCACATCAACTCTTATAAAAGAAAGCATTTAAGTGGGGCTGGCTTACAATTCACAAGTTTAGTTCATTGCCATCATGTCGGGAAGTGTGGCAGCATTCAGGCAGACATGGTGCTGGAGAGGTAGCTGAGAGCTCTACATCCAGATTGTCAGGGAACAGGAATAGAAAGTAACACTGGGTCTGGCTTGAGCTTCTGAAACCTCAAAGCCAAACCCCAGTGGCATACTTCCTCCAACAAGGCCACACACACTTCCTAATAGTGTCATTTTCTATGGACCTATAGGGGTCATTTTCATTCAAACTACCACACAAGGCATAATCAAAAACAGGCAAATTCTTAGAGGCAGAAAGTAGGGGAGTGGTTGCTGGGGTCCATAGAGTGGGGACTAAGGAGTTGCTGTTGATGAGTACAGAGTTTCAGTTGGGGAATGATAGGCAACTTCCGGGCATGCCAGCAGTGATGGTTGCATGACAACATGAGCACTTAATGTCCTGAATTTTCCACTAAAAATGGCGAAAACAGCAAACCTTATAATATAGAGATATAGATATATACAGAGGGATCTCACTACAATTTTTTAAATGCAAGGAGGAAAATGGCAATCAGAGACAAGGAACAAATAATACCTACAAGTTACATCCTCTGATACGAAATCTTGCTCTTCCTTCCTTCTAGATGAGAGCAAAGTGTCCAGACTTTGAAATCAAGGACAAATCCATAATCCTCATTCCCAAACCCTGTAGCTCTGAGAAAGTCACTGTAACCTCTCTGACATTCACTTTTCTTAGCTGTAAAGTAGGAAAAATAAACTCTAACTAGCAGGGCTGTAAATGAGTACCAAGTTAGCTAAAATATCTCTAGGCTCTGCTCAGGCCTGGTCCATCCAGTGTGTGTCTTTCTGGGCTCACACTGAGCATTCTTGGATATTGGCTTCTCGGCTGTCATCTCACTGTAATCCTCAAAGATTACAGAAAGCAGCTGAAGGTACCTGTGTGTGTCTTAGTGTGTGTGATTTCTGCCAGCCTCCTTTTCCCTGTGTGTAAATTGGTTGCCTTCCTTTGCTAAGGCAAACTTGATATGTACCCAGGCCAACCTTAGCCAAAAGCTGAAGCCCAACCTTGAGCTGACCAAGACTCCCATATATGGAATGCTCACGTATTTATTTTTCTTCCCTGGGCCTCAGCTCAACATTTGATATAGGAGGGTCTTGAGAACATAGCATGTGCCAGGTCTGTTCTTGGTAAGAAACCACAAACACTGAGCAGTTGTCACCTTCTGTTACCACAGCACACAATCTGGCAACATCAGTGGGGACCATGGTTAGCCTATGTTTAGGTAAAAGAAAGGGAGATTGGCCCTAGGTCACTGCCACCCTGAGCTGCTGGACCATGACTATTGACTAAAAAGGAGGGGAATGGCTTTCAATATCTGTGGTGTCCACCTTGTCCTGAAGTCCCTTACCTCCTCAACCCAGAGCCATACTTCCATACTTGGTCCAGCTTAGACTTATCACAGATGTTCCCTGTCCTACACCTCACATAGAAATCTCAGGAAACAGCAGAAAATGCCTGAATAACCCACAAAATTTCTGGCATTATAACAAAGGAGCCAGCACCCATCCTACTGTCTGGCATGACAGCCACTAATGGTTCATGAGGTTTCTTTAGGGCAAAGGTGCTTTGTTGAATTTTCATAGTGCTAATGCAGAAATATAGAGCCATATGGCCAAAAAGGATAGTTTACCCAAAAACCTTGCTTGGTCATTTTTCTTGAAAAATCTGAGAATCTGGCAGCAATAGGTCTATACACTCACATGTCTGAAGTTGGCTGGACCTGAAGGGGACTCTTCCTTGTATGAAATGGAGTCTACACTCTAGCTATCTCCCTGAAAATGTCACTTTGAAGGAAATCTTATCCTTCCAGAGGAGACCTCTTGTCTCAGGAAAAATAAGTGTGTCTTCTGAAAGAACAGTAGAAATACAGGATTCAAAGAAGCCTAGTCAGGACCAGCTAGTTGGCTGACTGATCTGCCACTCATTGCTGGCAGTGATGGAGATGGGATCAGGGAAAACCTATCTCAGTGACTTCCTGCCTGGAACTCCTGGGTTTGGGGAGGTAATTCATCTTTCCCTGTTCGAGGGCAGCTTTGTAAATATAGCATTTAATTCATTGCAAGCATTTGGTCTAGAACAGTGGTTCTCAACCTGTGAGTTGCAACCCCTTTGGGGGTCAAACGACCCTCTCACAGGGGTCAATATCAGATATTCTGCATATCGGATATTTACATTACAATTCGTAATAGTAGCAAAATTATTGTTATGAAGTAGCCACAAAATAATTTTATGGTTGAGGTCACCACAACATGAGAAACTGTATTAAAAGGTTACAGCATTAGGAAGGTTGAGAACCACAAATCTAGAAGATTTCTAAGAGTGTAAACAATATTTCAATATTTGTTATGACTTTAGCACAATATGATAGTAGCTGTAATTTTAATAACAGGGCCTGGGCTGCCCAATACTATAAATACTGCTATGCCTCTTAAGCAATATTCATAATTGTAAAGAGAAACAATGTTAACAATGTGAAAAATTGGTGCACACCTTTAATCCCAGCACTCGGAAGGCAGAGGCAAGTTGGATCTCTGTGAGTTCCAGGCCAGCTTAGTCTACAGAGCGAGTTCTAGGACAGCAGCTAGGGCTACACAAAGAAACCCTATCTCAAAACAAAAAACAAAAACAAAACTTAATGAATGGTCTGGAGAGATGGCTCCGTGGTTAAGAACCCTGGCTGCTCTTCCAGAGAACACAAGTTCAATTCCCAGCAACCATATGGCAGCTCACAACTATCTGTAACACCAGTTCCAAGGGACCCAACTCCATCACACAAACATACATACAAGCAAAACACCAATAAAATAAATAAATAATTTTTAAGTTACTAAGAATAAATATGTACTATCTTAGACCCCCAAATCAAGACTCTCTGTGCCAGCACCATTAAGGAGACCACACCAACCCTGCTACTTAATTCAGAAATTATACTTAAGACCCCATATATGAGCTGATCTTTGAGCATAGCCTGATAGAAGAGCCTGTCAGTGTTCTTGGTTACCCACCAGAACTTGATGGTAAGACCCAACTGTTGAAGACACCACACTTTGATCATAGGACCTGGGGAAATCAAGTGGTATTGACCTGGAAGTATCCTGCCTACTAGCTAACTTCACGGTACCAGAAGGTGCTTTTCAGACTGCTGAGGGAGAAAAGCTATCAATAATCTTACCAAGCTGCAAGTCCTAGGAGCTGCAATAATGACCAGCCTGTGAATAGTGGCATGAATATTACAGAGGTAGCCAACAACTTTTCAATTAAACTTAGGCTGCTTAGTGTACTTAAAGGTACACTCCAGAGGAGGGAACTCATGCCTGGCACTGCAAACTTAGTTAAGAAGAAGTAATGCCCTACAACCACTGTTATTTTGCTAACGGGTCATAGTGTCAAACTGTCTCTTAAATAAATACTAAACTTTTTTAGTTCTTTTTTAAAGATAGATTCTTACTACGTAGCCCTAGATGACCTGAAACTCACTGTGTAGACCAGGCAGGCTGCCCTATAACCTCACAGAGATCCACCCACTTTGCCTCCTGAGTGCTAGGATTAAAGGCGTGTACTACTACCATCACCCAACTTAAATACTTATCCTTATATCCATAGACTCTTCATCAGATAAATTTCTTATGCAGAGGCAGTTAACACAAAGTCTCAAAGCTAGTCAAATACAGAAAATAAAAGACTGTTGGATGCCCATTCCTAAATGCAGCATGTATATCACAACTCCTTACCCCCAAGGCTCAGGGAACATCACAGAAGAGGAGATGGAAAGATGTTAAGAGCCAGAGGTCAGGGAAGATTGCTGTGGACTGATTTCTCCTGGATATAACGGGACCAAAGCACTCATGAGTCCACGGGAGCTATTGTTGCTGCATTAAGATCAGCCTAGTCAGCACTCCAGTGGAAGGAAGAAGGGACTCATGAGGCTCCTGCTATCTGAGGGGCTATTGTCAGTTGGTGAATGCTGGGATAGGGAGAGTCATCTTTCTTCAGCAGTATGGCCTGCAGTGTGTTGCCCAGGTTTCGATGGATGGTGCCCTGCAGTCACATCCATACAGGCAGCACCAATCGGACTCAGTGGGTAGAAAAGGAAGAGAAGGAGGAAGAAGAAGACATGAGTATACATCAGAGGGTGGATAATAATATAAATGCATCATATTCATATATGAAGTTATGAATACCAGAGAGTATTTTTTAATTTAGATAGTAAAAATCAAAAAATTACAGATTGAAAAAATTGCAACAAAATACAAAAGGTTAGTGTTCTTAACATACAGAGGAGAGGTTACAAATCAATAAAAAATAGAAAACTACTCCAACATTAAAAAATTCTATTACATGCTATTACATACTGCATAGAATAAGAAAATATAAGTGCAGTTAAACATGGGTAACAATCAACCTTTCCAAAAGGAACGAGAAAATTGCACTGATCTATTTTCCTCAGACCCACTATGAGTGTTTTAAATTCACTCTTTCTACCATACAGTAGGTACTCCTCACATAAGTTAATTTATTTTCTACACTTATTAATCAAAAACTCATTTTACTGCAAAACAAAACCCTAAACGTCAAATTATCATTATTGCCTCAAAAAACCTATACAAGTACAACCTATAAAGAAATATATAAGACATTGCTGTTGACCTATTTGTTCTCAGTGGAAACCGTATATATTTTTGAGAAGTTTAAAGTGTTTTCACTCAAGTCCCTCAAACTTTTGTGTTCAGAGATGGAGAGCATTCTTCAGATACAGCAATAAGAGCCAAACTGTGAAACGCTGAGCACCAGTGTTCACTGTGTCAGGGACACAAGGAGGGCATCATCAAGGAGGAGATGGACACACAGTCTGTCTGGGGAGTCACATATCAAAGAATCCAGCAAGTAATGGAGTACATAAACTTGAGGCAGGACTCGGGACTTGTGAATGTTTTGGATTGTTTTGGTTTCTTTACATTTAGAGAGAGAGAGAGAGAGAGAGAGAGAGAGAGAGAGAGAGAGAGAGAGAGAGAATACATGTACACCACAGCACACATGGAGGTCAGAAGTCAACTTGCAGGAGTTGGTTCTCTCCTTCTACCACATGGGTTCCAAGGCTCATATTCAGGTCATCAGGTTAGCAGCAAGCACCTTTGCCCAGTGAGCCATCTTACCAGTTTTTTTTCATAAGACTATCAGAGCCATGATTCTTGAAGAGGGAGAGAAAGTTAAGAATGAAAGACAACAGAGGAATGTGGAGTTTCATAAGACATAATTTTGTGTTTGGAAAAAATGTTAATTTTTCTATAAAGCAAACAACCATTAGAAAAGCTCTAGAAAACCTTGGCTGATAACTGCTTACAGAAAAAAAATATTAATTTTCATGTCTCCTGAGAAGCAGAAGTGGATCTATTTGTATTTTAATTGAAAAATAAAAATTACATGTGTTTATGGTACATGTACAATATGATGCTTGGAAGAAGTCAGTTTTCATCTGAATCTATGGAGGAAGCAGCTTTAAATAGTTTGAGCTTATCATTTGCTCTTAAGCAACAGCTGGGGTAGGGTGAATGTGTGTGTTGGAAAGGGACAGTGTGGGGAATGGCCTGGGGGTGGGAGGAGACTATCCTGAGGACAAATGGCCAGTAATTAGGATATGTGTGCTGGGACCAAGACTGAATGGTTCACCTGCATCTTTGGCACCTAAATTAGTGTTTGGTACACAGGAAGATCAATTAATATCTACTGACTTAGTGAATTAGTGAACACTGCTGTAATTTACACGTGGGGCTCATGTGTTTTAAGTTCAGTCTCCAGTGTGACAATGTTGAGAGGTGGGATGCATGAGGTCATGGGAGGGTTCCATCGTCAGAAGGAACTGGTGTACTTTTGATGGGGTTCCAGTTAGTTCTTACAAAAAGAGGAAGGCTGGCCTGGCCATGGTGGCACACGCCTGTGATCCCAGCCCTCTGAGGCTTAGGAAAAAGGACTGAGAGTTTAAGGCCAGCCTGGAATACACAGCAAGACCTTCCCTGTGACTCCTCTCACAAGGGTGGGTGGCAAGGGATCTGGCTCCTATACTTTTCTGGTTTCCTGACTCACCATCTGTTCTCTTCAAATGTGTCCTGCCACTGTGATGTCATCTTCCATGACAGCTTCACTAGAGGCCAGACAGAGTCATCTGAGTCAAGATTTCAGCCTCCAAATCTATGAGATAAATAAACCACTTTTCCAGTTCCAGTGTTTTGTTATAGTGGCAGAAAATGGATTAATACAGATGTCAAAACTCAGGGCCTGGGTATGATGACACACGCCAGCACTCAGGAAACAGAGTCAGGTAGATCTCTCTGAATTGGATACCATCCTGGTCTACACAGTGAGTTCCAGGACTGCATCGAGAGACCCTGTCTCAAAATTCAAAACAATGACAACCATCTCCCTTTCATTCTGATGGGTGATAAAATTAATCTTACAGTATCAAATAAAACAGAACATAAACAGACCTATTAGCTACCTATCAGCCTCTCTTGCAGCTACTATCTAGACAAGAAGATGCAAGGACACATGGTATTTGCACTTAAAAAGTACTTACATGAAGTCTTTATGAAATAAAATGCATTTTCTTTCCTCCTTCTGTCATGTTAGTGTCTGGAATAACCAGATGATGGGCTGGAGGTCCAGCAGCCACTTGAGCTTGGACAACAGACACTAGTACAACAAACAGAAAGATTCAAGCCTGAGCCTCCGATCCCTGCTGTTAGTATACCTGACCTAAATTATCTATCTGCCTTCACACTTGCTGTTCCACGAAGGATAAATAAACTTCTATGTTTGCAGCCACTTTTCTTTGGAAGTATGCTGCTATTACCTGAGAAAGCTAATCCTGGAGGTGTGGATTAGCTCCTAGCCCCTGGAGACAATTGAGACCAAGAGAGAATGTTGCAGCCCAGAAGTGTCCAGTTCCCCCTACATTAGCAGTAGCCCTCCCTCTGTCTGCTACCCTGCACCTGGCTCCCTGGACACTGTCCCTTCTACACCTTGAATCAGAACCTTGTAAGTTTTAGGACAGTGCTTTCGATAGAGATTTTCCACTAGGGTGTTGCTTCCTCTAACCACAGTCCTGCCTTCTTTATTCATGAAGTTCCACAAATGCAGCCCGTAGGAGTCATTGAAGCTCGGCTCTGTGTCCCACACTTGGTAGTAGCGCCTCCACTGTGGATAGGGGATAGGGTAAAATCTCTGGGGATGAAGGAAGGAAATGTTCAGACACTTCAGGTCACCCAGCTCTTGGAAGTCTTGAAGTCTGCACCACACCCTTAACATCCTCGTCATCAAAAGAGGACCTTGGTTGCCCCAGATGCTTGAGCTGTAATGCTCAACAAAGTTCTCCATGCAGGCCCACAGAAAGGGGTGGTGGGGGAGGAACCCAAATACCCCATTACTGGAGTGCTGGGAACCCTGGGCTGCCAAGAAGTTCTCCTCGGGAATGGGCCTGATGGAGATGACGTCGGTATCCAGGTAGATGCCACCATATTTCCAGATGATAGCCAGGCGGGATGCATCCGAGCTGACATGGAGCCAGTGTTTCTCAGTGCTGCTGTTGACCTATGGGAACAGGTACAAATGAGCCCGCAGGCAGTTAAGGGTGGCTAGGAAGGACCACAACAAGGTAGATTCCCCAACATCTATTTGACTACAAGCCTGACTTTATAAATTACTTCAATTTTCCTTGAAGTAAAGAGTTTGCAGCAATTAGTATTTTTAAAACTTAAAATTAAAAAAAAAGACCTAGCAGCTGTTTAAGATTTTTTTAAAAATGGGTTTTCTTTCATCAAAGATGGAGGCAAAGTTCAGCAGCAAATTTCACAATGAACAGTGTGAGTCAATCTTCCATGTGGGTGACAATAACCACAAATATGAAACTGTGAAGGATGGATTTTTTTTTTTTTTTTTTTTGGAGGTGGGTGCTTTGAGACGGGGTTTCTCTGTGTAGCTTTGTAGACCGATTTTTTTTTTTTTTTTTAGTCCTCAAAAGGTTGAAGATTGATATTTAAAAAATAAAACAAGCTAGGAAACTGGGGGGGGGGACTAATACACTAGTTGAGAAATTGGGGGAAAGAAAAAAGAATCTGAGACTGCATGAATGCGTACCTTCATTTGCTTGGAAGGTCCTTAAATAGAGTTCACTGAGGATCTACTTACTATGCACCAAGCACCGTGAGGTCGCTAAAAGCACAGCAATGAACAAACAAGAAAAATCCCCACTGGGAAGAGATGAACAATAAACAGATATATACTGCATTGGGTGTTGATAAGGACTATGAAGGGAATAAAAAGATCATATGAGGGGCCTGTGAGGGGGTGAGAGACTGCGCAATATTACATTAGGTTCCAGCAGAAACTTGAATGCAGTAGACGGGTGCACCGTGAAAACATCGGGAGCAAATCCTAAACTGGAGCATTCAGCAAGTGCAAGGGGCCCCAAGGCAGAAGCATACTGGCTATGAGGCAGAAGCAGAGCGGAGGAGGGAGAGGGGCAGGCAATGAGAACAAAGCAGAGAATGGAAAGGGAAAGGTCTTGTAGAATGGGATCAAGGTTTGCAGTTATTTGGCAGGTTGAGCAGAAGGGAGTGAATGGGTTTTCCCAGGGTCACTTTGGCTGCTGTGTAGACAAGAATCTGGGGCAATGGTGGGAACTAATGGGGACAGAGATAAAGAAGCAGCCTAGGAGCTTGTTGAGGTAATCCAGACTTGGGCCACGGTGATAATCTGATGGGGGTGAGAGAAGTGATCAGGGTTCATATTCCATATAAAAACAGGTCAGCCTTCACTGATGGGTAGGTGGGTAGGAAAGAATGGCCAAATGCTAAAATGCAAGCAAAACAGAAGAGGAACCCAGAGGAATAAAAACAAATCAATATAAATCATAGTGTTCCCTTTCGGAATGGTAAGATTTTGAATTACAAAAAAAAAAACAAAACAAGTTTTTCTGAATTTAAATATATTGAGTAAAAGATTAATCAAAGACCTTTGGTTTTTAACAAAAAAAATACGAGTTGTTAAAATTCTATTATGAAGAACAAAAGCAAGTTAACAAAACTTTGTTAAAAAAAAAAAAAAAAACACATCACAGGTGCTGAAAATCATCCCATCATTTACAATTGCTGAAATCTCAGAAACAGTGAATAGCTAGCACATATCAGTAGTCCTTCTGAGCACTGTCTAATCTGCACAAATCCTCAAAGATGGGGTGCATGGTCATTCTACCTTCCACATGAGAACCCGGAGGATCAAGATGCCCCATCCTTGTCTGTTTTCAGGTATTCACTCACTCAAAGGAAACTATGTTTTGATAAAAGTCAGCATAACCTGGAAACTTAAGGGTTGCGACTGAACTAAGAGACATAGAACATCAAAAGTCTTAGAAAAGCAGAAGAGGAACCCAGCATGGATGTGAGTGTTAGCCTTCCATCCACCTGAGATGGCATGGGTGGGAAAAGGAGGACTGAGAATGATGCCTGTGCTGATTCTGGGCATCTTCAAGAGCTACAACTACTTGTAGGGTTCATATAGCAAACCTAGCGGTCCTTAGGAAATGATGGCACAATGGATCCTCTCTAACAGGTGCCCCCATCTGTCCCCTGTGCAGGCCCAACTGGGACAGGACACATCATGAGCCAGTTCCCTCAAGGGCACCATGGTATGAAGCTGTAGTTACACACCCCAGCACAGAACCCTACAGACCCAGAGGGAGCAGGCACTTAATGGCTCTGCATCTCAGGGCCCACCTTGCTCCTAAAATCTAACATGTAAAAATCTAGGTCCATCCTAGCACAACCCAAGCTTTGCTCCAAAGGCTTTTGGTTCCTAGAGATTACTTATCAATCACACTGAAAGAGAGTTCTAAATAGGACTAAAGTTTGCTTAATTCAGAACCATAATGAGGTTTTCATATTCTTATTGAGTGATTTATCTTGAGAAAAAGATGTTATGTGCAGCATCTCCCCAAATAACATGCTTTGGTATTTCTTTTTCCAAGGAGCAAAATAAGAACAGTCTAGCTAGAGTATGGGAAAGGTTGCGCAGTCCTGGGGCATGCTTAGAGGCACGGACAAAGCTGTCTGTCCCCTCCACTCCTTGCATCTGCCTTCCTGGCCTGTTACATACCCTGCTATTCCTGGGACAGTGACACCCACTTTCCAGGAACCCAGCTGCTGGCCACTGCCAAGACTAACATATGGACATTTAATATATTTGAATCAATCCACTTCCTCCTGGCCAGTTGCAATTTGATATTTGCGGGCTCTTATAACAGATGGTACTTAGGCATCTAAAATTCACTGGAGCGCCAAGTGATACTGACCCAAGAAGCTGCCCTCCATCCTAGCCCCTGCCAGCCTTATCTACTAGAAGTGTCCCCTCAGAGTTGCAACTTAGTCTGACAAATGTTTCCAAATGATAGCAACTAGAGTGAAAACTGCCAACCACACACCAACACACCAGAATCCCACAAATGAGGCAGGGGAGGAGAGCGGAAGGGGGAGGAGGGGAGGGGAGGGGGTTTCTTCTCTTTTTATGAACATGCTATAGTGGGCTAAATAATGACCTCCCAAAGATGTCAGGTCCTAATTCTTGGGAACCTGTAAATATGGGGGAGGATATTTGCAGTTGTGATTAAGTCAAGGATATTGAAATGGGATGATGATCCTAGATTGCACTGATGAGTCCTTGAAAATATCACAGATGTCATTTAAAGAATGGGGTACACACAGAGGTAAAGGGGGTATAAAGAAGGAGGCAGCAAGTAGATTAGTGGGCAATGGGCCAAGGAGCAGCTTGCCCACCGGAAGCTGTTAAGGAACAAGGAACAGTCCTACCCTACAGCTCCTGCTGTGACAGCTTCCAGAGCTGAGAGAATTAATGTCTGTTGCTGATAGTCACCATGTCTGAGGTCATTTGTTAAAGGAGCCCTGGTAAACTACCACAACGACAGATACAATAACTTCTCTTTTGCTACTTGGCCTACAAAGCTTAAATATTCACTGACATTTGGTCCAGGGTGAATAAGAATTTAGGTTGAACTTCATATGGCAAGCAAATGTTATGACACCAACTTTTAAATTATTTCTGTTTTTAAAAATAATTTTCTTAAGCTGGGTGGTAGTAGCACACGCCTTTAATCCCAGCACTCAGGAGGCAGAGGGATGCAGATCTCTGTGAGTTCGAGGCCAGCCTGGTCTACAGAGCTAGTTCCATTACAGCTAGAGCTGTTACATAGAGAAACCCTATCTGAAAATAATAATAATAATAATTTCCTTAGCCAGGAGGTGATGGCACATGCCTTTAATTCCAGCATTCAGAGGGCAGAGGCAGATGGATCTCTGTGAGTTCAAGGTCAGCCTGGTCTACAAAGTGAGTTCTAGGATAGCCAGAGCTGTTACACAGAGAAACACTGTCTCAAAAAAAAAAAAAAAAAAGAATAATTTTCTTTATAAAATCAACATTTTTGAAAGTCACTTCTATTTCAATCATATTCAAACATCTGTTGTAATAGTTGTTTGGTTTCTTTATTTTTCTTTGTTTGTTTGTTTGTTGGAGGGGCTTTGGTTTTTAGAATTTTTTCGTTTTTTTTGAGACAAAAGTCTCAAGGAGCTCAGGCTGGCCTACAAGTTGCTATGAAGCCAAAGATGACTTTAAGTTTCTGATCTCCCTACCTCCTAAGTAGTAGGATTTCTGGAGTGTGCCCCATGAAGGCTTCCTCACTTCTTTTTTAAGTTGCATAGCTGAAATCATTGTAATTGAATTATAATGGAAAGGAGGCTTTCATTCCACCTTGTCTTATACTTCCCATAAGATGTCAGTAAAAATGTAAAAAAAAAAAAAAAAAATCTCGGGCTGGAGAGATGGTTCAGAGGTTAAGAGTACCCGCTGTTCTTCCAGAGGTCCTGAGTTCAATTCCCACCACGTGGTGACTCAAAACCATCCATTATGAGAACTGGGGCCCTCTTCTGGTGTATATCTTCCAGATATACATGGAAGCAGAATGTTGTATATATAATAAATAAATAAAAATCTAAGAAAAAAATCTCAGTTAAGCCCTATCTAATGGAATCCTTGGGTAATTGCACTCTAAGCACTACCCAACTGTGCATCCTCCATGAGACCAACATTATACTGAAATATTATTTCCTTATTACAATATACTGCTAAGAGGAGGATTATTGGATTCCTAGGAGTTCTGGGCTTCTTGATCATATCATGCTACAGCCCAATCTCATGGAACAGCATGCTACTGATTCTTACTGAATTCCTGACTACATCACTTTCATTTTAAATATTGCTTGGTTTCCACCTCTGGTGTTGAAAAGGTTTAAATTCTAAGGAAAACTAAGTGCTCCATGTACCTAAAAATAATAATAAAAAAATTCATTCAGTTAAGACGAACCTCCAAACCAGATTTATCCTTAGTGCCCAAATGGGCTTTGGGAGCCCATTCCCTATGGAGGGATAGTCTCTCAGCCTAGATACAGGGAGGAGGGCCTGGGTCCTGCCCCAAATGATGTGACAGACTTTGATGATCACTAATGGGAGACCTCACCCTCCCTAAGAAGTAGATGGGGGGTGGAATGGGGGAATGGTGGGGGGGAAATGGGAGGACAGGAGGGAAAGGGAATTGGGATTAGTATATAAAATAAGATGGTTTTTAATCTAAATAAAAATTAATTTTTTAAAAAAAAAAAGGAAGAGCCTCCAAAATACCAAGACTCAAAGAAATAAGCCTGGACAAAAAGGAAACCAGCCCAATAGCTTAAATGACATGTTTCCCATTTACCTGAATCAGAAGTCCAACCCATTAGTCTGATTGCTAGACTTGACTCTTTCCTGAACCCCTGTCCTCAGTTTACCTGTCTACAATAAGTGTATAGGACCCATTTTCTTGCAGGTTCTGTTTTTCCCTCCCAACACAGACTCTCTCGAGGTTTTGAACACTTACTTTGGTGTACCATGAAAACAAGGGTGTGTCTTCAAACAGCTTTTTCATGTCCAAAGGGACAAAGAAAACATTGTCTATGGCTGAGAGCAGGGAGAAGGCTGGGGAGCTGGCATTTGGGGTCAGCTGTGTGGCATTGCTGAGCCATTTCATAAAGAAGATGATGGGCTGCTCCGGGTAGATTTTCGCAGCAGACTCCACAGCACAGGAGACCAGTGGAGGTGGCTCCACTCTTTCAGAAGTCTCTATGAACACGATGCTTCGTCCATTTCTCAAGAGGCCTTCCGGCCCCTGTGGAGATGTGAAGAGAGGCAGGCAGGCAAAGAAGCAGTGAGACCTCAGGGTAAGCTGGTACAACAGGCCACAGGAAAACACCAGGACCAGCGACAGGGAGAGATGGAGTTCCTTCAGCATGACCTCCAGCTCTCCAGACTCTCTTTTAAGCAACACAGTCCATCAGAATTCACGATGGTAGTCCTAACAGAGACAACATGCAAGTCATCGATTAAGATGAAAGAAGTCTCCAGTGAAATATAATCAAGACTGACAATATTAAAAATAATTCATCTTAGATTTAGATTTATATAGGAAAGCAATTAATTGATATATATATATATATATATATATATATATATTCACTACTAATGCACAAATTGCCATAGCAGAAGAAAAGGAAAGCAATCATCCCACTATTCCAACTCAATAGATGTCAAGAATGAGGGAAATTTTGACTCACATTCACGATTTTTTTTAAATTACAAGAAAACTTTCTTAATTTGATAAACAATACCTGCCAGAACAGAACATAAATGATATCACATAGGTAGTATATAGATGGAAATAGATAGATGACAATATAGGGATAATATTGATGACAATATATAAATAATAATACATAGCAGTCAGCCTTCTTTACACAAAACATTCCAATAAATCTTGAATTTGATAAAATGCTCATCATCATTTTTACTATTCAATATCAGTGTAGCAAGTCAATGAAACAAAAGAAAAAAATCACTAAGAGGCCAAAGTGTCACCAGTTTCCCAAACTATGACCGCAGATGGAGAAAATTGAATATAAAGGGTTCAAAAATTAACAGAAGAAAATTAACCAAAGGTCTAAACTAAAAGTTAGAGGGTTACATTCTGAACAAAGTTTTCAGTATTGGAGCTGTAATTCCAACCTGGATCAGTTACCACCAAAGTCCAGGCTCCAGTTGTCGACGAAGTGGTTCCCTCCCTACAGAAGGTAGCTTGAACTGAAGCTGACTCCAGGACAGCAGGGATCTCAATTTCTAAAAGGTCCCTGTTTTGCCTTCTCCATGACTCTTTCAGAAAACTCAAATCCAGGAGCCCAGAACTTACTTTTTAGCCAGAGACTTGCAGCTCACTGGTATTTGAGGTCTTAGAAGTGAGGACACGTTTTTCCTGTGTACATTCTGATAACTCACTGACAAGTCTCCCAATTCAACCACACAGAGGAAAGTAAATCATTGGCAGAAGATTAAGAGTAAATCTTGGAACTCCCCAGGAAGCTCCTCCCTTCACTAAGCTCCACCCCCTCCCCTGCAGGTAGGTATATGGGGATAATAGGAGTTCACAAGGTATTTCAGATGACCCACACACTTGGCAAGCCTGTTTGGGGATCTATCATGGGGGCTCCAAGAGGATCCTCTGGGGGACGACTACTATATGAGAGCATGATGCTGGTGCCATCACGCATCTGTTCAGCTTAGCTTGACACAAACTCATGGGCAGAGATTTGTGAAAGGTTCTTTACCAAACCATCTGTAAACTGGCCCATGATTAAAAGGTTTGATGAAAAGAAGGCACCATCAAAACAGTGAACCCAAAGGAGTCCAAAGGCTCAGGGATATACAATGAAAATGGATCCCCCGATGTCAGCTACAATGGCTGCAGGAGGGGTCCTTCTTGCCTTGATGTACCATTGTCAGGTAGGAGCCTCTTCTTACTCTCACAAAGTCAGCTCGATCACCCTGAACGAAAGTGGGTCTCACCAAGGTGTCTTCACCCTCCATGGTCTGGCTGCATAGCCCTGATGTGAGCATTCAACAAGCCACTTCAAAGCTGTTCTTTGGCCAGGTGATGGTAGCCTTTAATCCCAGCACTCAGGAGGTAGAGAGAGAGGGATCTCTGAGTCTGAGTTCCAGGACAGCCAGTTTGAGACAGAAAAACCCTGTCTCAAACAAACCAGGAGAAAGGAAAGAAGGAAGGAAGGAAGGAAGGAAGGAAGGAAGGAAGGAAGGAAGGAAGGAAGGAAGAAAGAAAGAAAGAAAGAAAGAAAGTGGGGGCTGGAGAGATGGCTCAGAGGTTAAGAGCACTGAGTGCTCTTCCAGAGGTCCTGAGTTCAATTCCCAGAAACCAATGGTGGCTCACAACCATCTGTTATGAGATCCGGTGCCCTCTTCTGGCATGCAGGCATATGTGGAGGCAGAATGTTGTATACATAATAAATAAATAAAATCTTTTAAAAAAAAAAAGGAAGGAAGGAAGGAAGGAAGGAAGGAAACTGTTTTCTGCTCAGAGAAACACCTGTCCTCAGCCCAGAGCTTCCTCTTAGGCAAAAACAGGTTTCTCTGGATACTGTAGTATGATCAGGGAGGCACCCTCCTGAATAGACTGTCCAGTCCTACATTAAGGGAGCTGAAGCTGTCCCATGTCTTGATATCTCTGGGTTTCTTTGTCTGAGCATCCTCAGAACAAGCTCTTCGTTCCCCACCTGCTCCTGCTTTGGGAACTGTATTTTTTCTGTGCACCTGATCAACTCTGGGCTCAAGGCAATCTGGTGTCTTTTGAGAGATCTTGGAGTTGAATAGATGTGGGTGTTCTTTCCTACAAGCGGGAGGAAAGATTGGTGGTCCTGCTACCTACTTGAGGCTAACTAGAGAGCTGGATTTGTGCAAGTGATATATTCCTTGTTCCTAGTTGGGACTAGCTGCTTGTACATTGGCATAAAACAAATGAGCTAGTGTTGAAGGCAGAAAACAGTGACGTAGTTAGTGGTCTTTGCGGTGGGGCATGGGTATGAGCTTGAGTGATGCAGTGAAATCCCAAGCATCACAAGTAGATCTTCTGATCAAGCACCAGGTAGAGTGATGCCCCCTTCTGTCACAAGCACTAGGACCCTGAGAAGTGCAGACAATAACTACTTCAGACTCACCATGGGGATAAAATGGCTAAAGAAGCAACCCTGACTTCCCACCAGGGAGAAGAGGAAAGCCAATGTTAATGAAGATGGAGTCGGGCAGAGTAATGCACACCTGTGATTCCAGCACTGGAGGGGTAGAGGCAGGCGGATCAGGAGTTCAGACTCATCCTTAGCCACATAGCAAGTTCTAGGCCAGCCTGAGATACAAAAATAAAACAAAAATTAATGTAGATGGCATTTGGACTCCTTCATAAAAGCATAAATCTGGGGCTGGAGAGATGGCTCGGCGGTTAAGAGCACCAGCTGCTCTTCCAGAGGTCATAAGTTCAATTCTCAGCAACCACATGGTGGCTCACAGCCATCTATAATGAGACCTGGTACTCTCTTTTGGCCTGCAGGGACACATGCAGGCAGAATGCTGTATACGTAATAAATAAATAAATCTAAAAAAAATAATAAAAGTATAAATCTGTTTGCTCGCTGGGTAATTTTTTAAAGTTTCTGAATGAAGTTTATATCCCAGTGAACCTTTAAGGAGAAAATCCTCACTCTTGTGTGAGTTGGTGTGATGTGTCTGAAAAGCAAATCACAGGTCCCTAGGAATGCTTAGGATCACAGCGTGATGTCCTTCCCCGGTCTTGCTGAATCATCTGAGTCACTCCACATGGAACTTCCAAGGGTGTGTAGACATCTGAAAGTCCCTTTCTGGAGGGACCAATGAGACTCCTTCCCTTCCTTCTGCTCTCCTTTCTGCTACACCTTGCCAGTGCACACCCGGTTTCTGTCTATTCAGGATGGGGCCACAGCAAAGGCTCTTAGCTCAGACTTCATGGGCCCCTAGCATCCATAAGGATGGCTTTCAGGAAACCATCCGCAGGGCTATAATTTATATTGAACCTAATGTCAATTACCAAGATCCCCCCACTTACCACTCCCACTACCCCACAAATATGTTGTCGCTCTTGGCTCCAGCCCCTCTGCTCCCAACACTGTTTTCAAAATGTCTTCCACTTCTTCACTACAGACTCTCAGACTCTCTCAAACTCCACAAGCAATCCCCAGAACCCTCCCCCATGTGAACATCTGATAGAGACATACAGAGAGCCGCTGACCTCTGAGCAGCAGGCATGTCAGAATAGCCTGCTGAGAGACACTTATGGATCTGGGCATTAATCTGCTTTCTTAAGAACGTCTACTTTATGGAAAGGAGTTCTTTCTCCATTACAGTGCAAGCCAGATCCAATACACTGCAGAGCCTGGGCAACTGCCTTGGTTGGTGAGGTGTTGGGAAATGTAGATTTATAAATCTACCAAATAAATAAATAAGATAGGGGGAAAATCAGTGAATCTAGGGTTATTTCTATTTTTATTCATGAGAATGTTTCTCGGATGTTGGGGCTTTTTTTTGTTTTTTTGTTTTGTTTTTTTTGGTTTGGTTTTTAGGGCAAAACAGAGAGAAAAACAATGGAACCTGAAGGGAGCTTTTTGAATCCTTTGTACCTATGCATACCCTTTGATAATCTCAATTAGAAATAGTTCAGGATCTGGAGCAAATCACCCTCTTACATAAAGGGCCCACTGTACCAGGCCAGGAAAGCTAGAAGGCTCTATAACAGTAAATGTTTATTGACTTGAATTGCACCTAAAAAGTACACTTCACCTTTCTGTAGTGTCTTTGAACTGAGGTTTATTGTGAGAAGGAAATGCTTAAGCTAGCAGCACTCGTCCTATTTGTTTTGGCCTTTAGTGCCACAGTTCCGGTTTTTAACACATTATTCAAGCAAGCGGGACTGATAAACCTGCTAAAACATCCAGCTACTAGCAGCCCAAGACAAATTATCCAAGGTGATAGCTTGTCCACGTGGCCAGTTCCTTTCCTTGAGCAAACATAACCCAAAAAGGGCTTTGTTTGACTGGATGTGAATGGATGGCTAGACACGGACCTCATCTCACCACAGAGTGACAGCCAGGTAACGTAGTGCTTGGGAACTCATGGAGAAACAATAAAAGAAGTGATGCACTCTTGGAGGTTCTGATATCATTAAACCCTGAAAAATAATAATTTTTAAACTAGAAGTCAGTGACTTAATGCCACCACACCTTGCAATGGATTTTAAGCTACCTCAGACTCCCAGTAACATGGTCCTAATCTTTCTTTCTTTTTTATTGGGCAACCTAAATCAAACATGCCCCTGTGGACAAAACTTTGCACAGCTATCAAGCATGTTTCTTGATTTGTTTTATTGTGATAATACGCATAGTTACCCCCTGCCTTTAACATTTATTTGCAGATAAAAACAGCTTCTGGGAGATAAGGTACAAAATAAATGTTCTTGGTAAGCCACTCGTACCCACTGACACCACTTTCTGAGACCATGTGGCCAAACCCTCTGAGCCAGAGTTGAATTCTGCCTTCCACAAGAGAAGTGGGAACATCTTAGAGCTACCCACATTGCCCACACGGCATGGGACTGTCTGAGGGACTGAGTGGATCTCAATACAGCTGATAGAAACTGTCTCAGGCTACTATTATGTCAAACCCCCACCCTAAATTTACCTAATCTTAACGTGATGGGCCTGGAGGTCAAACTTGAGAGGGGTAATTTGACTTAGATTAAATTTCCCTCTTTTTTTTGCAAAAGTATCAAAATAACTTTATTTGGAGTGAAATAATTACACAGATCAAAGGAGAGATATATTGTGAATACTGATAGCAGGCACATGAGTTCGGGGTATGGGCCAGGTTAACACCTTTGTAAAAGAGACCAATCTCATCTCTCTGTCTCTGTCTCCCCTCTCTCTCAGCTTCCAAAATGGAAAGAAACACGTCTTCTGTTTCAGCCACCCAGTGTATGGAATGTTGTTGTAGCAGACTGAGCCATGGCAGAAACACCATGGTAAACTTCCACATTTTCGTGACAATCTGCATTTTAGCTCTAGAGGATGCTAACACTGCTCTTAAGAATTAGGACCAGGGACCAGTAAGGCAGTTCAGTGGGTAAAGGCACTGGTTTCTTCAATCCCAGGAATCTACATGGAGGAAGCAGAAAATGAACTCCTGGAAGAATTAGGACCAGGCCTCACGGGGGAGGGAGAGGTCTGCATACATAACAGACCACCACAGCATGGGGGCACTACAGTCATACCTTTTATTTATTTATTTGTTTGTTTGTTTGTTTGTTTTCCCCAGATGGCGATTCATCTCCCTTTTCTCCACTGACACTATCTACACAAGTCTTCAAGTTGGAAGCCACAGAGCCATTCTCAACTCTCCTTCCTCCTGTAGTGAAAGCTGTGTGTAAACACAAGTTCTTGGAGAAGCAGATGCTAAGATGACACATAGACATTACTGGGACACTAGTGGCATGGGTTTTCAAAGTGTGCACATTGCCTTGTACGGCTGAGACAACCATCAGCTTACAACGAGAGAACCCTGACAGGAAATATGGCGGGCTGCCTGACCTGAGACTCTCCGTGTGGCTAAGACAGATTCAGCCAAGTCTCCTGCTGGCATTAACAGACTCTTGTGCGTCTCAGGAACAGGTAAACTTCAGGGATCTCGTTATACACAGTCATTGCCTAGGAGTAGCTTGCAGGAGGAGCCTCACAGCAAACACAGCAGAAACTTCTCAGCAACAGCTGTGCACCCCTCCCACCCCTACCCCTCAGTTATGCTCTGCAGTTTAGGGGGTCTGTTCGAACGCATTCTCGTGACCGCCACATGACACCCCTAGAGCGGTACCTATCTACTGCCCTCCGTGGGCTCATGAGAGAGTGTTTCTGGATTCCATATCTTCATGAGGGGAAACAACCAATATGGAGTTTAGCCACGTGAATGGTAGTCCACCCTCATCAGGTAGGCATTGCAAACCTGCAAGTCATTATCTCCTTCCTGCCACACTTGCTAAATTCCCTTCCTGTTCGGAGACTACCTCACCGTGTGTTAGTAGCTTAGCTGATGTATAGCTTGCCTTCCTGACATGCCTGAACACTTGACAGCCATACTGTTCTCAGTTTAGATTTGCCACACATCTGTCTACACAAGGAGGCACCAAAGTTGATCTCCTAGATTATATACACATTCCTTCTTGCAGCTGCCATGTAAAACAGCCTCACTTCCACTTGCTGATAGAGATTAATATCTCTTTTCACACTCTGCTCGCTGAACGCAGTCCTTCCAACATGTCCTGCAGATGTCTGTGAATTGGTGAGACTCTTGAAGTGTCACCCAGTGAGACTCCTTTCTGTTTGGGACTAGAAACTCTAACCCCACTGAGCTCAGAGCTTCAGCGACAATAAGCACAAATTTCCAACTAGGTCATTAGGAGTGACAGTCAGTGGGGCAGTCCTTGCTAGCTGGATCCTCCTTATTAATAACAGAACCCCATCTACAGATGTCTGAATTGATATTAATGGACTGTGTCCTGAATGGTGGTATCCCATTCTTTTGGTGCTTTTCTGCAAGCCACTATGGCAACTGTCAGACCAATGCAGAAAGTTGCCTCGGTTTGGTGTAATTCTATAAAAACCAGTGGATCCCACAGTTACGGGTCCACTCTGTGATTTCATCATGGCAAGTTAATGGGCAAATGCTATGCCCCATGAGGTACCTTGCTTATGAATCAAGCACTCCATAGGCTTCACACAGGGATGCATTTGAGGCTTTCCAGGCAGGAGAGCAAACACAAGATTTGGAGATTTCATTCTTCTGAGGATGAACCATTAGCTTTTCCAGTGTATGATGGTTTATTTCATGTACCAACTTAACTAGGCTAATCTACATATTGAGTCCCAGGACAGCTAGTGTTTCATGGAGATACCCTGTCTCATTTAAAAAAAAAAAAAAAGACTGACCTGGAACTTGCTCTGTAGACTAGGCTGGCTTCAACCTTGTAGAGATCTGACTGCTTCTGCCTCCCAAGTGCTGTAATTAAAGGCATGTTCCACCATTGCCCAGCCTGTGTTTAATTTTTAAAGCCTCTAAAAACACTAAAATATAATCTACTACTTAAATACAATCAAAAACAACATAATGTGGTGTTTATATAACATGTAAAGTAAGGTGAGGTGAGGCAGTGCATGCATGTAATTGAAGCACTGGGGAGCCAGAAGCAGGCGTATTGGGAGTTCAAAGCCAACCTGGGTTACACAGCAAGACACTGTGTCAAATAAAGAAAAAAGGATAATGTATGATTAAGCTAAATAAGGTCCCACAGGGTAACAAAGGAGATATACTACTGTAACATCCTTGTACTATGTGTCAAGTATTATTACCTGGAAAGAAACCATACAGTTATAGTTTAAGGTACGCTGCCATCCCAACAGAATCCTCTAAACCGCACAACAGAGCTCATATTAGAAAATGACATGAAAGATGAATAATAAATAAGAGGTGAAAAAATGACAATAAATATGAAAGAAATTAGGGGGTTATACTAGTTAAGGTTTCTAGCTGTGAAAAGACACCATGACCACGGCAACTCTTTTTTGTTGTTGTTTGTTTTTCCTTTTGGTTTTTGGTTTTTGAGACAGGGTTTCTCTGTGTATTTTTGGAGGCTGTCCTGGCACTCGCTCTTGTAGACCAGGCTGGTCTTAAACTCACAGAGATCCACCCTGCCTCTGTCTCCCAAGTGCTGGGATTAAAGGCATGTGCCACCAATGCCCAGCTAACAACTCTTATAAAGGAAAACTTTTCACTGGGACTGCCTTATAGTTTCAAAGGTTCAGCCTATTATTCTTATGGTGGGGAAACATAGCAGCATGCAGGTAGACATGGTGCTGGAGAAGAAGCTGAGAGTTCTACATCTACAACCCCAGGTAGTAGGAAGTGAACTAGCTTGAGTTTTGGAGACCTCAAAGCCCACCCCTTAGTGTCACTCTTCCTCCAACAAGCCACACCTACTCCAACAAGCCCAAGTCTCCTAATAGTGCCACTCCCTACGGGCCTATAGAAACCATTTTCTTTCAGACCACCACAGGGGGTATATTCCATACTCATACCCACTACACATACCAAACACACATATGAATGTCAAAAAAATCAATCCTAACAATAAGCAAAATACCAAAATAGAGAGAAAAGGAAAGTTTGCTAACAGTAGTTATATATTCTGAAACTTCTCTTTGAATAACATAGACTAAAGTATATAAGTGTTCATGAGATGTTCTTCTGTGATTCTCTAGGCCCTTGGAAATTGGGATGGGTGGTTTGGAAGATAGATATCTTCAGGCAATGTGTGAGAGGTCATATAAAAACCTCTGTAATCCTGAATTCAAATGGGAAGTAGCAGGCCATGCATGACGGTGCATCTCCGTAATCCTAGCACTCAGCCGGTGAAAGCAGAAGATAATTGTGAGTTCAAAGCCAACCTAGTCTTCTACATACTGAGTTCCAGGCATAGCAAAACCCTGCCTCCAAATAACCTATCCCTTCCAAAGGATTAGTATTTTGATATGTGCACATTGTAGCAGAAAAAAAAAACAATCCAGAGTCAGATATTGGGTTCAACCTGAAGATCAGGGAAGCAAAGCAGCCAAGCTACCAGAGAGCTCTTATCCCTAATAGGGCTGGGGTGTTCCTATTCCCCATGTGGCTGGAGAATGAATACCTCCTACCGTATACTGAAGGCCCTGCTTCTATCTTTTATAACCTTCTAGTGCTGGATTAAAGGCATGTGATCTGTTACTCTTTTAGACAAATTCAATCTCATGTATACCTGGGTGGCCTTAAACTCAGAGAGATCCATCTACCTCTTAATCCTGAGTCCTAGCTTCTGGCTGCTGGGATTAAAGGTGTGAGCCTGGCTTCTATAGCTTGTGGCTGACTTTGCTTTCTGAGTCCTCAGGCAAGCTTTAATAAATCATAAATAATATATCACCACAGCACATTCCTTAGCTCTATCCATTGAATGAGCATAGAAATAATGTTAATCCAGTAGCAATTGGCCATCTTTGTACTTAGATTGATCTTGAACTATCATATCTAAGAGAAACAAAGGCTGTTGGAGGGAAACAGTTCATTCCAGTCTGTTATAGAAAAAAATATAAGGCAGGTGATGAGTTATAATTTCACATGTAAAAGCAAAAAAATCAGTAACAGCTTATCTAATGACTCAGGAATTCCCTTTGCAAAGAAAGGGACATTATTATAAAAGCAAGGCACATTATTATAAAAGTATAGTAATCACAATTGATTGAAGTTCTTATTGAAGCTCTTCAAATATCTTGAAATCATAGACAATGATTTTTTGTTTTGTTTTGAGACAGGGTCTCACTATGTAGTCTTGGCCGACCTGGAACTCACTATGAACACCAATCAAGCTGACTTCAAACTCACAGAGATCTTGCCTCTGTCTCCTGAGTACTTGGATTAATAGTATGCACTACCACTCCCAGCATAAGGATTTTTTAAGTTAATTGACTAGTTTTGAGTTGTATAGGGAAACAAATGACTATCTTAAAAACTAGGAAAAAATAAATATTAATCTCCAATATAAAATTATAACATTTGTTACTGAATAGAAAAGCAATCTTGATATAAAATATTCTAGCATACTCCAAATAACAAATGAAAAACTAATAGTTTAATTAGAATATTACTACTTTGCAACTCCCAACAAATCAAAGAATCTGAACACTGGGGCATCAACAGCTGTTATCACACACACTCAAAACAGAAACCAGATACTTGGTGACTCCTGGTGGAGAAACATGGTACCATTATTAATCTTTTTTGTTGTTCGTTTTGTATAATAGCCTTGGCTGTCCTGGAACTCACTTGGTAGACCAGGCTGGCCTCGAATTCACAGAGATTGGCCTACCTCTGCCTCCCAAGTGTTCAAGTGATGGGATTAAAGGCATGTTCCACTATACCTGACAACTATTGGTCTTTGCAAAGGGAATCCATCTTCATCTTAGGAAGTCTTGGATCCCAAGGGCAGTTTGTAGGAAATACAGAGGAAAAGGTCCTAGAATCTTTATCTGAAAAAAAATTGCTTTTTATACAAACAAAACTAAGTCAATGGTAACAAGAGAGGAGATCCTGAAGATTGAAAGATACTTTAAAGACATGACAATATTTTCATGAACGAGTCTATTATATCCAGGATTGCACAATGGTGAGAAACTACAGAGAAATATAAGGAAGTGGCTGTTTTCAGGATGGGGTGGAGGCTCCTTTCAGAGGAAGGGAAGGTGTTGAGATGAGGAGAGGCCACTGGAATGAATGGTAGAATTCCAGACATTTGGGGCCGCCTGAGTAGAAATTACAAGGTTGTTCATATTACAATAGTACATAAAGCCACATATTCGGTAAGGGGGATTACTTGATTGTGCATTATTATTTCATTATACAATTTTCTTTTATAAAACAGACCAAGCCGGGTGTTGGTGGCGCATGCCTTTAATCCCAGCACTAGGGAGGCAGAGGCAGGCGGATCTCTGTGAGTTCGAGGCCAGCCTGGTCTCCAGAGCGAGTGCCAGGATAGGCTCCAAAGCTACACAGAGAAACCCTGTCTCGAAAAAAAAAAAAAAAAAAAAAAAAACAAAAGAAAAAAAAAAAAGACCAAAGTCCAGTAATTACAGATTCCTTACAAGAGAGAGATAATGCATGCACAAAAGGAAATCTATCAAAATATCAGTAACAATTATTTTACTTTTTTCCAGCTTCCTGTGTTGTAAAAAGGGTGTCTTTAAAAAAATAAACTTTTTAAAAAGATTTTTTAAAAATATGCGTTGATGCTTTGCCTGCGTGTATGTCTGTGTGAAGGTGTCAGATCTCCTGGAACTGGAGTTATAGACATTTGTGAGCTGCTATGTGGGTGCTGGGAATTGAACCAAGTCCTCTGGAAGAGCAGCCAGTGCTCTTAACTGCTGAGCCATCATCTCTCCAGCCCCAAAGGGTGTCTTTATATTGTTTTTAAAAAAAATAGATTTAATTTTACTGAAATAGCCCAACAGTCTATCAACTACAAAAGAAATGATAAAAAAAACAAAATTATAAATTTCTTATTATATGAAAACTCCCACAAATTAGTAGGAAGTTAGGTAAAGGCTATCGGTAGGCATTCTAAAAGGAAAGATAACTCCAAATAGTTTTGAATATATGAGGCAATTGGTCTCACGGGAGGGCTCATTAAAAGTACCCCAGGGGCTGGGGAGATGCCTCTTCTGTGAAGCACATGTTGCTTTTTAGTGCATGTTAACAGGCATTTCTGAGTGGACAAACAAATGGCTAAAAGAAATACAAATCCTAGTCGGAATCATAATCAGAGCACTGCTATTATAGTAGCTATTACAAAAAATCCATACAGTGCCAGATGTAATGGTTTATGACTATACTTCCAATCCTCCAGAGACTGAGACAGGAGGATGGCCATGAGTTCAAGGCCAGCCTGGGAAATAGAGTGAGATCCTGTTTTTAAAAACAAATAAACAAAGGTATTGTTTTGGTACAAGTGGAGAAAACAGACCCTCTCTCTGTTGATTGGGATGAAAATTAGTATTCTCATTGTGGAAAACGTACGGATATTCCTCAAGATGCTAAAAAATAGAAGTAGCAGAAGAAGGGGCATGAGGAAGAAGAGAAGGAAGAGGAGCAGGGGCTGGAGAAGAGAAATCTCCTGGCTGGCATGGCACTCCTGCTCCTCCAGGCGCTGCCCAGGTCTCTGTCCCTGTCTGGACTGAACTTCTGCCTGCAGCAGGCAGACACTGGTGCTTTAACTCGACATCCCTGGAAGATCTGATAAGGACGCCTGTGTGGATACCAACAATCAAAGCTACATCTGTGACACAGACACAGTTGTGAACAGTCTCAGTACTGCAACCACTATAAACTCTAGTGGCCTCGGCTGGTGTGTACCCACCATAACCATCATCATCTCAGAAACAACATGAAATCGTATGCCTACAGGAAAGCCCACAACGGCTCATCACTGCCCTTTTGCTTCAGAGTTTTACTAAACTATTCTCTACCTCATTTTAAGCAAGTGGTGAATGATCTCCAACACCCCCCCCCATGGTACAGTGCCCTCCAGCTACAACAGCAGAGCTTGCTGTCTCTTCAGCATGGGCCTGCAGTCCCTTGTGCCGACAAAGCTCTCAGAAGTGTCAGTACTAAAGACCCCGGAGTAGAGTCACTAAAAGAGAAAGAGATCTCTCTGCCTGACCTCTCAAGAGCCGGGGCAGCATCCCTACCCCATCAGTGAGCTGCAGCTGAACACCATCAATGAACAGAACTCACCCAGTTAGAACAGGCTGTGCCTACACTTGACGGCAATCAGGGTAGGGGACACCCTGTGAGAGAAGCATTAAGTGACTTTCAGAAGTCGTAAGGCCACTTTATCCTTTTGGTTTTCCCTCTTGTCCCACTTTTCCCACATCTCCAGGTACAAGTCTGGGTGGGGTGGATGCCTCCTCTAACCCAAAAGGCTGGTTCTGGAACTCATTCTGCACCCCCTTACCCCACCCTCTTGTCACCTACCTGCTCATCCGAGATATGTGCGTCTTAAAAGCCCCCAAGGGCTGGGAATGAGACTGGGCTCTAAGATGGTTGTTAGTGACAGAGTGGATTGTAAGAGAACTTCTCTGTGTCTCAGTCTGGGAGAGACAGTTTATATTGGCTGAAGAAGGAAACCCTCATGACACTGTAGGTTGTCACCCGTGGCTCTCAGTGTCATTTGTCTAATCCTGTGGGAGGGTGAGAGCCAATGGACGGGTTGGTAAAGGATTTGTTGATCTGCCAACTCCCAGGCGGAAGGCACACACCTGAGCATCATAGAAGAGGCCCTTCTTAGTAGGTTCTGGCTGGCTTCCACTTGCCTCAGGTGTAGAAAATTATACTGCGTTCTCTGTGACCTTAATAATAATAATAATAAGTTAGCTGAATGCAAGAGCCTTATCAGTGGGCAGGCAGGGATTCTCTAGACAAGGAATTCTTCAGTTCTCCCTTGCGAGGTTCAGAGGAGACCCCAGTTCCCCAAACTCCAAAAGTCAGTTCAAATATCAAAAAATGAGCTCAACCTGGCCTACAGGAGGATTTTTGGCAATTAGGTAGAAGACAACATTCCTCAGGAACTTGGGAAGCTGGTTCCCCTCTACCAAAAGGAGTCATTTCCCTCGCTTCTGGCAGAAGGGACACACAGCTACCTGTGGTGCCATCAGCATGTGGAAGCTCATGCTGGTCTCCAGGCTCTCTCTGTATCACAAGTGCCTTTTGTTACACATTTCAAAATCCACGCTAGCATCCTAGCTCTTCTCACCTCCTCCCCAACTCTAAACTCCCTCGACTTCATGGGCTTCCCCATGCTACCCATTCCTTCATGTAACACTGCTATTCTATGGGTCTGTCTGTCTCTCTGTTCCTGCTTTGCTCACTATGTGTTCTCTAGTCTCTGTCCCTTACTATTCTCTCACAGATAGCCCTGGCCATGTCAAGTCTGCTGGCCATGTTCAGTCTACTTTCTCTTTTGGCTCTGGACTCTTCCAGATATCTCTGTCTGTCTGTCTGTCTGTCTGTCTGTCTGTCTGTCTGTCTCTCTCTCTCTCTCTCTCTCTCTCTCTCTCTCTGTCTTACAATAAAAAACCTTCCTCTTAACCACACCATGGAACAGGCATGTCAGTTTTTACATCCTCCAAATTGAGTTTCCAAGAATATAACTACTGTTGAGCCGGGAGGAGAGACTGTGAACAGGCCTGGCATTGGTAGGTCTGGTCCTTCGGTGAGGTGAAGCCCAAGCCTGACAGGCTGTAGAGATGTAGCCTCCTCCATCTCTGCCATTTGTCAATGCCCACAGGTGATGAGTATTCCCCAGCCACGCTGAGCACAACCTGAAGTCTTTGTGTCTCCTTGTCCCCTGTAACCAGATAGACTGAGGAAGCTGTGGGCCAGGAAAGCTCGCTCATAGGCTGGCTCTCACATGGTATTTTCTCCTTGAGTTTGAATAGGTCTGTTTGTGTATTTTTTTGGTTTTAAACTGACCACTTAGAAGGAATACCTTGGTTATCTGTGATTCTCATTGCCCCCACTCCTGCTGGAGCCGAGGACAGAACCCAGGGCTTTGCACTTGCTAGGCAGGCACTCTGCCACTGAGCTAAATCACCAATCCCAGAAACACAGTTTTTAATTAGCTAGATGTAACTATTTCAGAGATCACATGTATTTCAAAATATCATGTTATATATAGTGAATATATATACAGTATTTTCTGCAATTTATTTATATTTAAAAATAAGGTTCTGGAGAGATGGCTCAGTGGTTAAGAGTGTATTGCTCTTGAAGAGGATCCAAATTTAGTTCCCAGAACCCTTATCAGACAGCTCACAACTGCCTGCAACTGCCTCTCATTCCAGAGGGCATCTAACACTGAGCAGCTGTGCCACATGCACATTCTAACACACACACAATTTAGAAAATTTTTAAAAATTCCTTTAAGATTTATCAGTGCTCCACAAGAACAGCAAGCATTCTTAATTATTGAACCAGCCCATAAAAATATATCTTTAAATTTAAGAATAAATAAAACAAAGCCCCGTGAGAAACAAAAAAAAAACAAGGATTTTAATATATGAGCATAGAGTCATTTCCATGCTATATTGCCAAGCAGGGTAAAGTATTGAGATGACAAGAAAGTGTGTATTATTGCTTCCCAGGGTAAAGGGATTCTATATACTGGTTGGCCATTTATCACTGCATTCCATCAAGAGCAGCCGAGGCTTAGAAGTTCGAAAAGAAATAAAGAAGGCAGGGGCAGGAGCCAGAGACTTGCCCCTGAGAGCAGAAATACCATCACAGATTTCAGAGCAGAACGCAAGCGGGCTCAAAGGTTGGAAGATACCTAATAGCTCCCCTAGTGGAAGAGCAGGGACATGCACAAGAACCCCCTTCTTGATCTCTTAGGGCAGCTCCGGCTGCTGCTTCTTGACAGGGGTTTTGACTTGGACAGTGTTCCCTCTGGGCATTGTGTCCTGTGGTCAGTCTGATCTCAGGTAGGGAGGGTAAAGTCCTGTGAACCCCCACCTCACTCCTCCAACTCCTCTACCCTACCCCCGCCCATGTCCCCACCACCCCGGGGGAATTTGTTACTCAGTGATAGAGAATTTACCTGGCACACACGTCCTGGGTTTGCAAAACTAGGAGGACCTGGTGGCACACACTGTAACCCCAGTGTTTGTGAGGCTAAGCCAGGAAGATTTCAAATAATAAATAAGTTTTTAAAAACAACTTTAAAATTTTCTGCTTGAGTATTTCTAAGAGACTAGCTATGACACACAACTGAGGACTCTAGATAAATAGACCAAGTTCCACTGTGCCTAAACTTTTGTTTTTCTTTTTCACTAAGCATCCCAGGCTTTGTGAGCCACCATGTGGGTGCTGGGAATCAAACCTCAAACCGCACCAGAACAGCAAGTACTCATGACCACTGAGCCATCTCTCCAAACCTGGCATGCAGTATTCTAAAATGGCTTGGTAACAAAGATAAGACCAATTTGTTTATAAAACTAGCTTATTTCCTAGAATTAAATTTGACTTTTTAGCCAGGTGGTGGCACACAGACTTTCATCCCAATACTCAGGAGGCAGAGGCAGGTGGATCTCTGAGTTCGAGGCCAGGCTAGTCTACAGAGCGAGTTCTATGATAGCCAAGGCTACACAGAGAAACCCTGTCTTGAAAAAGAAAAAAAAAATGACATTTTAATAATATAAAATATCAAGAATTGTAGTCTAATAATACAATTTAAACTATATATTCGTTGTTCTTTTTAGAGTGGTAACATCTTTATCCCTGGGCACAAGACCACTGAACTGCAATGATCTTGAACAAGGGGCATTTCTGAGTTTTCTTTCCTCACTATAACTTTTGGCATTTATTTTTTATTTTTTTTATCTGTATTGTTGATACTGATTTGTATTTACTATTATTATCATTTATTACTATTATTTGAGACAAGATCTCATGTATCCCAGAATTCCTGATCCTCTTGCATCCAAGTGCTGAGGCTACAGCTGTGCTCACTCCACCATGCCCAGTGTATGTGATGCTAGGGATTGGACACCATCCGCACCCCAGCCCTCATCCCTCCTGCTTTGTGTAGGTCAGGCAAGCGCTCTACTAAACCACATCCTCAGCCCTCATCACTTTATCTTACTGCACTGGAGTACAGAACCGCTTATACTGACTTTAGTCTGGAGTTTGTGTTTTCTACCTAAACTCCCAGGCCATCCGCAGGCAGAGCTCTTCATTGCAATTCATTGCCCTCAGCATTCTCTTTTGTCTGATTTGTTTGGTTCTTTCCAAGACAATGCAGACTGCCACGGAGGCAGTAGGTGTCCTTCACTTCGATACATGCTTATTATTTCTGAATTTAGCTAGCTGATAGATTTTAATTTTTTACAATATCAGAAATTGGGGTTTGATTTTATCAAAGACCTTTAAAATCCTCATCTATGGAAATCATCATGGCTTGGTCTTAGACCTGTTACCTCCATTGTAGGAATAGGCGTCATAGTATTGAACCACCTCTGCTGTATGTTATGGCTCATGCCAAACCATCTTTAAGTTTTTTTTTGTTTGTTTTATGTGTATATGCATACATGTATTTATTTGAATGTCTGTCTGTGCCATGTGTGAATGATACCTAAGCGGGGCAGAAGTGGGTATCAAATCCCCTGGAACTGGAATTACAGACAATTTTGAGCTGCTATGTGGATGCTAGGAATTGAACCCAGATCCTCTGGAAGAGCAGTCAGTGCTCTTAACTACTGGCCATCTCTCCAGCCCAAGGCTTGTTAATATTTTGTGAGGTTGGTTGTTTCTTTTTCATATCATTTATTTTAGAATTGGACATCAGTGTTACACTTGCTTTGTAACAAGAAGCTATTCTTTTTCTATATTGTGGAATAGTTTATGTAATAGGAGAGAGATTATCTGGATATAACGGAGAGATTATCTGGCTTTAAAAGTCTTCTGGAGGAAACTGGACCATTCTGCTACTGGGCCTGTACTCATTACAGAAGAAAATCTGCAATGTACACATCATAAACAGTTCACTGGGTGCATAATGCTGGTTTGCGCATTGAGTTAAATCCCAAGCCCAGGTGGCACCCGGAGGAACACAGGATGCCACCTGCGGAAACTAACCACTCAGTGTCCTTGGGAGTGTCCAAACATAGGTGTTCCAAGAGACAATAACAAGGGAGGGAGAAGTACAGACAATGAGAAACCAGTACCATGAATGCCAGGGATGGGACTGACCACCTGGCCACAGGAGAGAGGCTAAGCTCTGGACCCTTTGACCTCTTTACATGGCATGCTGGGGGAAGGTACGCTACAATGTGGTTCACTCCTCCTAGAATGTGAAACCAGGTGTCTTCAGATTGACCACCACCTGAATAGAACATAACTAAGACTCAACTTGTCTCTGCCTATTGGCCTTTGTGGTGACAGGCAGCACAAGCTGTCATTTGGGTTACAAAGTCACCAGGTGCTTTATGGGAATCATTTTCTGATAACTTTTTATGGACACATATTAGCTTCATTTCAACTACAATCGACATCAATAAATTCTATGTTCCTAAGAAATTCTAACCATTCCACCAAGCTTAATCAGTTAAAAGCATAACACTTTTGTATCTATTTGCATACTTAAAAATTTTTTTTTGGATCAGTGTCTCTTTACATCGCCCTGACTGACCTGGAACTCACTTCATATATCAGGTTTGCCTTTGAGATTGCCAGCCTGTTTTCTGACTGCTGGGATTAGAGGATTGTGCCACTAGGCAGAGCCTGTATTTGCATACTTTTGACTGGGCAAAACTGGAGCATCTTTTTGGTTTTTAGAATTAGTGTCTATTAATCCTAGTATTTTGTTTTATATGTAACTATTTTCTGCTTTAAGAATTTTCAGAAGCTGGACCATGGTGGCACATGCCTTAATCCTAGAACTCAAGAGGCAGAGGGAAGTGGATCTCTGAGTTCAAGGTAGCCTGGTCTATAAAGCAAGATCCAGGAGAGCCAAGGCTGTTACACAGTGAAACCCTATCTCTAAGAGCCAAAAAAAAAGAAAAAGAAAAAAAAAAAGGAAAGAAAAGAAGAAAAAAATAAAAACTTCGGGGTAATTTAATACTCCACTTTGCCTCAGGCATGCACACGTTCTTTTTCTTGTTAACAAAACTTTCTAGAGAAAACCATGATCTGAATTTGTGAAATTCAAACTAGTGGGGAAAATGCAGTTTCAAATACCTTATGTAAATAAGAAAATAATTTTTATTCAAATGAAAAAAAAAAAAAACAAAAACAAGGAAACAAACACAAAAGTCTTCCAGGCAGTGGTGGCACACTCCTTTAATCCCAGCACTCAGGAGGCAGGCAGATCTCTGTGAGTTTGAGGCCAGCCTGGTCTACAGAGTGAGTTCCAGGACAACCAGAACTATACAGAGAAATCCTATCTCGAGAAAGAAAAAAATAAAAAAGCCTCGAAGTCCCAAAACTATATGATGTCAAATGCTGACAGGACAGAAGCCAACCTCTTCAGGGTTTTCCTAAACTAGTGCCTGGATTTGGACTGCAGTGGGATGAAAACGAGATCCTTGGATCCATGACTCTGTTCCCAAGACCAGAGGCAATCTCCCTGGGCAGCCCGGGTATTGTAACTAGAGATGAGAGAGGTACAGTTGTTCCACGTGGATCTTTGACGACACTTTTCTGTTATCAATCTATTATGCAGCAAGAGAGACTGCATGTAGACACTCTTGCTGGTAAATAATACTACACGCACTATGCCAAGGTAACTTGAATACAGCTACCACGGTTACATAAAACTTTAGGCTAAACTATAATATTCAAGAGCCAATAGGCTATTAATTTCAGCAATTAAGTGGCACTTTATGCATCAAAACATCTACAAAACCCCCACCTTAGGTTATTTTACAGTCCCTTCTAAGAGCATAGTGTTTCTCAAAGTTCACATGAAGTGCTGACAAAAATGGAAGTGAATATCTTCAAAAAATGGTCATCAATCAAATTTCATGTGAAATTTTAATAAGTTTATATCTGAAACATACAAACATACACCTAAAAACAAATCTGATACAGAACCTAAATTCCACCGTTTCATTATTACAAAGTCCAGCCATAGATCAAAAGTTCAACCCTAAAAATAGGGTCTTAAAGTCACATACTACATACATCACCAAGACAAGTCCCTGTCTTACTCATTCATCATTGTCGTCATCTACTGCAGCATAGATGGCTTGATTCCTCCTCTTGATCTTCTTTCTTTGTTCAGGCTCATGTTCATTACTGAGCCTCTTCACTGGGAACTCAGATAAGTCCTTCTCATCCCCAGACTCCACCGTCTCACCAGATTTCTCCTCCCCACCAGCTGGAGAATGGGATGCATCATCAGAAGACACAAACATGGAGCTTGGCAAGTTCCTGATGTCAGAAAAGCTTGTGGAGAAGTCAGAGGCTTGATCGGAAGAAGGTTCCACAGAAGGCGTATTCATGTCACTACAAGCGCTTACAACTTCCTCCCCCTCCTCCCCCTCCTCCCCCTCCTCCAGCATTATCTCATCGGGATTAATGGAGGACAGGGCAGATGTGTCTGTGTTGTATTCACTGTGGTCTTCTTCAGAGTCATCGGTCCCCACATCACCCTGCTGTTCATATTCCCCACACAGATGGCGCTCTTCCTTGACTTTCTGAAGCATGACATTAATGTCTGTGATGCCAAGCTGGGCACAAAATTCAGTGGTCTGCGGATTGATCCTGTGAACCAGCTGCACTTGTGTCTGTGGCTTACTAGGATCATAACAAGCAGCTGTCATGCTGAAGTTACAGGGAACTTTAAGGTCATGGTTCAGTTTTTCCATCACTTCTTTCATAGCTTCTTCGGTTGCACTATAATCCCATCTGTAACAATCAGAGCAATTGGTTTGTACATGCTATTACCTCCAAACAGTAAGTAATAAAACCTAAGTATGGACTCCAGGTATAAGGATTAAAAAACAAACCTTAAAAATTCTACACAAGAGCTACGGAGATGGCTCAGTGGTTAAGAACACTGGCTACTCTCCCAGAGGATCTGGGTTCAATTCCCAGCACCATATGGTGGCTCATAGCCATTTCTAACTCCAGTTTCAAGGGATCTGACTCCCTCTTCTGGCCTCTATAGGTGCCAGGCATATACATGGTGCATAGACATTCATGCAGGGTGGTTACCCATATACATAAAATAAAAATTAAAAGACCCACATGGTAACATTTTAATTGACTTAGCAAAGAATCTTTAAAAATAAAAAACTCTTAAGAAAAAAATTTTACTCATCCCTCAAAACAAATATGTATGTATGAACTAAATCTTCACCATACAATAGTCTGAAGCATGCTTATAGAGTCATAAACTTACTTGGGCTGGTGCTTAACAGACACTTTCTTTTGTCAGCCTTGAATAAGAATTTGTAGTTATCTCCAATGTAACCTTGAGTATAAAGTTGGGGTCTCATGGCCAGTGCCTGCTGGAGCTAGGGGGTGTAAGTCCCCCAGCCAGGACCAAATTAGGGACAACAGGCAACTACTATACCTTACAAAAGTATGAAGTCATCAAGCAATGCCAGGAGGCTTGCCAAATGCTCATATCCCAAAAACCATTGTCCCCTTACCACCTTTCTACAGACAAAGCATACTCTTCAGGGACCAGAATACAACACAGATCAGAAACAAAACTGTACACAGTGCTGAAAGCAAGACCTAAAGTGAACAGAACTACCTTGTGTGCAGACCATTATTTTCAGGCATATTCCACAGGTTCCCGGTCACATTAATCAGGTCATCAGTGGCCCTGAGAATAGTAAGCCACTCAACATCATACTCTAAGTACTCAGGAGCACTGGAGTCATGTTCTATTTCTAACACCTAAAGGACAAAATTGGAAATTTTAGTAATTCATTTATGTTTAACAGTCTAATAATTTTAAATCTAGTTAATTTTTAAATGTTAACATAAACTTAACACCAAAAAAATCTCAGAAAACTTAAACTATAAATAGCACAAATAAATTCTGAAGTAAAAACTACTCTTTAAAAATCACTGGAAGAGTGAAACTTTTGTAAAATTACTCATTTTCTTATTACCTGAAGAAAGTCTCTGTGTGGTAAGCATTTGTCCAAAGCTAAAAACTTGGTTGCTTTGCCTGTTTGTTCTTTATCTGTGGCCTAGATGACACAAACCATGATGTAAGAATGTTAAAACATCACAAGTAATTCACACATTGAATAGAGCAAAAATAACATTTTTTTTTTAAGATTTATTTATTGTGTATACAGTGTGTGCCAGAAGAGGGCACCAGATCCCATTACAGATGGTTGTGAGCCACCATGTGGTTGCTGGGAATTGAACTCAGGACCTCTGGAAGAACAGTCAGTGCTCTTAAACCCTGAGCCATTTCTCCAGCCCCCAAAATAACATTTCTCACATACTTTTAATTCTGTGTCAAAAGAACGACTACCAAGAAGAAAGGAGGAGGGAGGGAGGGAGGGAGGGAGGGAGGGAGGGAGGGAGGGAGGGAGGGAGAGAAAAGAGAAGGGGAGGGGAAGAGGAGAAGAGAAGAGAAGAGAAGAGAAGAGAAGAGAAGAGAAGAGAAGAGAAGAGAAGAGAAGAGAAGAGAAGAGAAGAGAAAAAAGGGGAAAAGGTCTATATCCACTTGGACAATGGAGTGCAAAGCACATAGTCACTATTGACTGCCATTTCTGCCAAAACTCAAAACAAACACAGATAACGAAAATGATGTCAAATACTGACATGTGTTACATGAGTGACTCACAAAAACAAATGAAAGAAACTAGTTGCTAAAAACTTGTACTTTATGATTGTCTTTACGTGGATTATTCAGAAGAGACACAGCCCAAATCAGCGGTCGTCTATAACTAAGAATGCAAAGCTCATCACAAATAGACACAAAAGATTCTGGGGCAAGATGGACATGTTGTAAGACTGGTCTGTGAGCCAGGTGGTGGCACATGCCTTTGATCCCAGTACTTTGGAGGCAGAGGCAGGTGGATCTCTGTGAGTTGGAGGCCAGCCACTCTGGTCTACAGAGTGAGTTCCAGGACAGCCAGGGCTACACAGAGAAACCCTGCCTCGAGAAAGAAAGAAAGAAAGAAAGAAAGAAAGAAAGAAAGAAAGAAAGAAAGAAAGAAAGAAAGAAAGAAAGAAAGAAAGAAAAAGCTCAAGAGTCAGCTGGGTATGGTGACAAGTCACTAATCCCATTAATCCCAGCACTAAGAAGGCAATGGCAGCCAGATCTGGTTCAAGGCCAGTCTGATCTACATAACTGTCTGACCCCCCACTGTCTTTTAAGTAAAAGAAAGCAGCAGCAGCAGCAGCAGCAGCAGCAGCAGCAGCAGCAGCAGGATATAGAAAGGTGAGCAGTGTCTACAGGTATGCTTGGATGTCAAGCAAGCCTGGTCACTGAGTGGCTACAGACAAAGTGAAGATGTAGCTTCTGCCCTTCTGGAGTAAGACCACAGCAGAAAGTGTTTTGGGAGTATTTTCACATATAAACTATCTCAGCAATGTTGTTAAAGTAGGAAAGTAGTTTGGGAAGCATTACACATCACATTCCTCTCTAGAAAGTACCCATTGATACATTAAAGATTCTGAGAAATTCTATAGAAGACTTCAAGAAACCTCCATCTGCTAACCTTGCTTTTTCTAAATGGTTTCCAATGTCACCCCCCCACCCCCACGCACGCACGCACGCACGCACGCACTCTCACACACACACACCCACCCTCTGGTAGTTATCCTGTATTCCCGTCTTCTCACCAAATCCTTATTACTCTGCCCCCCAAATGTCTCTAGACTGTTTCAGTCTCTGTGCTCTTTGCCTTACGTCAGAACCTCCTCTTTTGCTAAGCAGCAGCCTGTTTCTGTTGACATCACTCCATTCCACACACAAACCTGCCAATCAGTCTTTCTAGAACAACTACCTGGTTCCATCAGTCTCCAACTTTCCCATCACCTTCTGGCTAACACCCAAACTCTTACTTTATCATGAAGTGCTCCATAGTGAAATCACCTAGAAAATGCAGGTTAACAGTTGGAGATCCTGCACGTCTCCTGGAGACCTTCTCAAAGGTCTAAAGGCCCAATGAGTACCGTCTTTCTGGAATGGCTGTGACATGTGGTGCTTCCCAAAGCCACTGGACCAAACCTTTTTCTACATTAGAAGTATTAATGTTTCTGAATCATAGCTTTATTTGAAAATATTCCTAAGGCTCTTTCAGTTCTGATTCTGTTCAGGCTGTATCTGTCCCAAGCCTCAGAAACAGGAGCCAGTACCAAGTGCACTATGCTCTCAGACCTTTAAGTCTTCAAACATGGTGGTCCCTCTGTTAAAACACTCACAGGCTCTATTTCCTCCTGACACCTCCAGATCCAGCTCAGACATGCAGTCCTTTGCAAATTCCTTCCCCATCAGTGGACCAATCTGACCCCAGAAGTTGGCCTTGGGTGCCCTCAATCACCTCAACCCTTTCCTACCACAATCACCCCACTTTGTAACTGCTTGCTCATTTCTTCCCCACACTGAGTACTGAGAGAGCAACTCCTAAGAAACAAGCTGTGTTTCAGTCTCTGGCTTTACCACTGTGCCCATGGTGCCCAGTTCATGGATGTTCAGTAAAGTGTTCATTAAAGCTAAGGACTGATATTTTCTGTCCTACCTGATGCTGCATCAAGGCTGCAAATTTCACATGAAGGTGTGCAGAAAACCAGTAGGTGGGCTTTAGGTGCTCCAACAGCTCCGAGGCGGCAGGACTCCCTAGCGTGTTGTTTTCCACTTCTTGGCGGAAAAAAGATTTGGTCTTAAGAAGCTGCTTCTTATTTCCATAATGATATATACTTCTTGGCCAGTCATGAGATAAGAATATATCTACAGGCTGCTTCAACTTGAAGAACAGAAAGAGAATCCTTAAAAATAGACTAACCAAAAACAATCCCTACCTCCCTACACCACCATGTAGACTGATAATCTAGCTTTCTGTGGTAATTCATCTGAAGGACACTTTAAGGAAATAAAAATACTAAGCTCCTCATTCGCCTAGAAAAAGAGAAGCAGCCTTTTCTGTGCCTCAGAAATTACCCTACTTTCTGTAGCAAAGGCAGGGCATCAGAGACACTTTCACTAGTCTGTCAATCAGCTCAGTCCTGCCATGCCAAATTCCTAAAATATATAATAACCATGGTTCCTTTTCCCTGGTTAAGAAATTATAATTTTGAGGATCTAGAGGAAACAGACTTAATAAGATTTCCAATGTAAATTAATACAGTAAACCCGAAAACTTTACAGGGAAAAAGCTAGGAGATGGGAATGTGGATGGGTGGCAGGGTGTTTGCACGGCCAACCTTCAGTACAGACTTAGACTACCATCAATTTTCCCCTACTGTATTCACATAGTACCAACTAAAAATTCTCCCTCTGCCACATAAATTAATATCTAGAGTTGCTTACACAATATGTTCTACACTCTTCAGCACTATCAAGTAATATGAAACAAGTACTTGCAAAATGAAATTGAAACAATAATATTTAAGATAATATATAATGTAGGTCAGATATAGTAGTCACTGAACAGATAAGGAGAACTGAAGAATGATGGTTCCAAACTAGAGAAATGTTGGTTGGAAAGTAGCATCCAGTTGGCTTTTAAGGGGTAAGTAGGACTCACACTGATGAAGGGAAGAGCATCCAAGAGAAGTAGAACAGATCACAGAAAGGCCTGTCAGTACTGCAGCTCTAGGGACAGTACAGGACATGAACACTAAGACAGGCTCTACTATAAACTACCAGGGAGGCCCCGGGCAGGTTTCTTGTCTAGCTACACCTTGATTTGGTATTCTTAATTATGGAAAGTAGAGTGAGAGCTACCTCACCAAGCTTGAACAAGATTACATGAAATACCATGTGTGAAAACTGTTCAGTCCAGTATCATCCCTGTAGTGGGTTCTCAAAAACATAGTTTCACCCATTCATCACTTAAGTCAGTATTTTGATACCATCTTCACAATTTCTCATACCCTCTATCATCTTCCCCATTAGTTGTTTTCTATTTAATATTATTTAGTGATTTTTATCTAATACTAAAATTTAGTAATATAAGATTTTGTTTTCTCCTCTAAGATAAGATTCTACTTTGTAACCCAGGCTAACCTCAACTTCATAATCTTCTTGCCTCAGCCTGCTAAATGATGGGATTAGCTGTGTACCATCACGCTGGGCTAAAATATTTATTTAAAAACATTGCCGGGCGTTGGTGGTGCATGCCTTTAATCCCAGCACTCAGGAGGCAGAGGTAAGCAGATCTCTGTGAGTTTGAAGCCAGCCTGGTCTCCAGAGTGAGTGCCAGAATAGGCTCCAAAGCGACACAGAGAAACCCTGTCTCGAAAAACCAAAAAAAAAAAAAAAAAAAAATTATTTTAGCATATACACTTTATCCTTAATATATGAAACCATAAATTAAATGTTTTACAACTGCTTGTTAAATAATCTTTTAACCATTAAAATTTGTTCACCCGTGAACCTCCTAAAAACTATTGAAAGTCTGAATTTTAGAAATACTGAATTGCTATTCTCAAATGTTGGGAGCCAATCACACACATTTTGGTACAAAATTAGTCTTTTTAGTACTTTGTACATACCTGTTTTAATTTGTAGACCTCTATATTTCTCACATGATATATACTCCTTATGGTGGATGAATTATAAGGGGGGCATTCAAAATGACCTTAAATTGAAGAGAAATAAACTGTATTATCATTGTCTTTCCAAAAGTGATTCCAAATTTACATTCACATGTAACAGTAAAAAAAAGCCCATCTTTGTAGTCCATGCCAACAGTTTAGCACCATGGAGAGCAGAGGGGCTAAGGAAATAAGACTTGCAATTACCAGTTACATTAAACTCTAAGTTTTAGTTACCAATTTAATTTGTGGAATCTGTAAGATTCTATGCCAGTGCTAAAAATCAGTTAGATACAATGATATGTACATTGTGGTGTGTCTAAAAAATGAAATTATCCACAAATGAACAGATTATAGATAACAAGACATGGATTTCAAAAACATGTTAAACCTGGTAGTAGGCCCTCTACATATATGTCACAGTTGTATAGCTTAATCTATTTGTGGGACTCCTAGAAGTGGGATTAGGGCCTGTCCCTAATATTTGAGCTAGCTTTTGAGAACCTATTCATCATACTGGGCTGCCTCTCCCAGCCTTAATACAAAGGGAGGTAGTCCTACCTCAACTTGATAAACCATGCTTTGTTGACACCCATGGGAGGCTGGCCCCTTTCTGAACAGACAGGGAGCAATGGATGGTGGGGGGAACAGAAGGAGAGGAGGGAGGGGAAACGGTGGTTGGGATGTAAAATACATGAAAAACTTTGTCAGGTGCACCTTGTGGCATGGGTCAGTTGGGGAAAGAAGACACTCCGACATGAAATTTTAGGGCCTATGTGGCAGCAGGAAGGCCTAGCCTCTCTGATGGACTGAACCATACAAACAGAACAGCCGTACAAAGGCATATTTATTGATTGTTACACAAAGTATTTGCTCATCCCAAGGTCCCTAATCTAATTTACATGTCTTACTAAAGGAGAGCATCCTTTGCCTCCATGACTCTAGTCCTTTATTTTGCATATTCTTTGAAATACACAATAAAACAAAGCCTCAGGTGTGCCTGAGGCATTTTATGACCAAAGTCCTGGGATGGCTGCAATGCTCTTTCAGCAAAACAATCACTGTTTTCCACAAGAATTCAAGGTCAAAGTACTTCTAAAAAACAGCTATTCCTTCTAAATTCTACCCCAGATTCCTACTAAATTCCTACAACAAAATTCCTACAGCAAAATGTAATTAAATGCCTACAACAAAAATGTACTTAATAATAATAAAAACAGAAAAAACATTAAACCAGGAAACAAGCTGCAAACAGATGCAAGTAATGCACTACACTTAAACAAAGTGTAAAACACACTATTCAACACATTAAAACTCTGGGTATTCAGCAGTGACATGAAACAGTAACATCCAATTGGAAGCAGCAATTCCCTGACTATGGGAACGGGGAAAGAAGAATATGACAGGCAAGTCAACAATGAACTTCGATTATACATATGCTGTTGTATTTCTTAAAAATCAAAAGTAAAATTGAAAAATACTAAACTGGTAAAACCAGATCATGAACACATAGATACTCTATATAGTATCTATATTTTATGTGAATAAAATACAACAAAAAGAATAGTATCATTTATATAAGAAATCTGATGAATAAGTCAAACTATAAATTTTGCTAATTTTACTCTAGGGCATGCAAGGTCTAAAAAAATCAAAGTCATTCACTCAAAACACTACCTTTTCGATAGTCATGCGATTTAAAGATGCCAGAGATCCCACCAATCCTTACACCTCGGTATTTTACAACTCCAGCCAAACCTGAAAAATTATGCAATTCAGTAAAATGTTATAGGCAAAACGAGTCTACTAAGAGAATAAACCATTTAGAAGCCTGGAATTCTATGCAGTCCTTAAATTATTAGAAAATACTTGTCATAAAGTTAGTCTTCATACATCACTGATAATACATGAGGCAGAGAAAGAAAGCCTGGAGTCAATCAGCCAAGAGACTGAGTGGATTCTAAAAGGGTGAATGAAATGTGTTACAATCAAATAGAAACAGTGTGGTCCCTAGTTGAACAAGCAGCAGATGGCAGGAACTGGAGAGAGGAAGAAAACTGTGCTGTGTAGGAATCACACGGTAGGAATCAAGTCAAAGGTATAATGCAATAAAGAACAGTTTCTACATTTCATTTTTGACTCCTCTGACAATTTCACCTTTTCTTTCTGTTTGTTTGAGACAGGTCTCACAACGTAGCTGTGGGTGACCTGGAATTCACTCTGTAGACCAGGCTGGCCTCAAACTCCTAGAGATCTGCCTGCTTCTGCCTCCAGAGCGCTGGGTGGGGTTAAAAGCATGTAGCACCATGCCTGGCCCAACTTCACCTTTTCATGATAGTGAGGTTGTTTAAAGGTGATAAGTCAATAATAAAACAGAGAAACAAAATCCCTGAAGTTATGATTTCATCCCTGGAAAAGACTGAAAATTACTCTAGAAACAATCTACATTTAAGTAAAGAAATGAAAGGGTTGCAAACTTTAAAAGATGGAAAATGTAGAGAATAAAAGGAGCATTTCAAATGACGTCATAAGGAATCCAATCAGCTAAATCCAGAATGCAGGACATGCTACAAGACAATCATTTTTTCTACAACAAATAAACTGCATGGGAAAAAAAAGGTAGAGAAAGAGAAAAGGACCCACTAAAGGCTAAGAGACAGAGACCTGAAGACCAGATGTTTGGACTCTACCCGAACCAAGTCGTTTGTAGAGTTGGTAACTTAAGACATGCAGAGACATTAGAGTAGGAACAAGGCAAAAGATAATAATAACTTACTTTAGTTTGGTGTAAAATGGTACTACATGCGTTTAAAAAAACACTCAAAAATCATGCACTTAAAGATATACAAATGAAGTAATCTAGTAGGCAGGATTTGCTATAAGCTATTCCAGTCATCCCCCACAGGAAAAGTTTAAACAACACTGAATATTTAAATAATTTAAATATTTAAATAATAAGTAATAGTTGTCAAAGCTAACAAGTAAGAGAAATTTACTATACGACTTGGTATCTTCCTGTATGTTTAACATTCCCATTATAAAATCTAATAAAAAAACAAAATTTTGTAATCATACTATTATTTAAACCGTTAGAAGAAGGACGGATGTATGTTCGTGACTGGCCATTGAATAACTATTTAACTCAATTCTCATGGTTAAGTTGATGGCATCCCCCAATACCCTATATCTCCTAGATGCTGCCCAATTTGTACAAATCCTGGTAAGACGAAAAAGAGTGTACGCAAATACATACCTAAATAGTAAATATTTGGTGCTACCCAGCCACCATAGGGTAACTCCTGCAAGTGGTTTGAGGCTTCATGATTTCCTCCAATGAAGATTGTGAGCACTGGGGCCTTTTTCTCTCCAGAGTAATATCTACAGCATAAAGGGGTTAAAATTGTCGGGAGTCAAAACTAGCCACAGCGGAAAAAGCAAAGGAGGAGGGTCTGAGAGGAAAAGGGACGGGCTCAAAAACGGTCAAACGGCCCCCCAGTATCCACCCACCCATCCACCCACCCGTCCCTGTGCTTCCTTGCGAATGAATGAAATCTTGAGAACTCAAGCCAGCCAGTCACAGGTTCGCAGCGGTCAAGGACTTGGAGAAGTGCGCGGCTGCAGACTGGGGGGCTTCTAGATCCCAGACGAGCGCACAGCAAGCAGGCCCGGTAAAACCTGGACCATGAAGTTAACCAATCCTAGAGTTCTAGCGATTACAACGTCGGCATCTACAACTGCCGGCGGCCCCCGGGTTCCTGGGAGGAAGTGCCAGCTGTCTCTGGAGAGGACAGGGACATTGCCTAGGTGCCAGGTCCCACCCACGGGCACGGACCGGGGGAGCCTCGGGCGAGGCCGCCCCTGCGGGCCGTCCAGGGTGCACCCCGAGGGCCCGGGGCCCGGGCCGCGCGCCGCTCACCTGTAGAAGGTCTGCATGTGGCGGTACTTGGGCGGCACGGCCATGCAGCGCAGGTCGGCCTCGTTCCGCACCGCCTGGAAGTCGCCGCAGCACAGGAGGAGATCCACGGGTCCCGGGCCGCGCCGCTCCGCCAGCGCCAGAGTCTCGTAGATCTTGTCCAGCTCGCCATGGCAGCAGCCGGCCACAGCCACCCGCATGGTGCCGACGGGCCGCGGAACTCCACCGCAACGCCCTCGACCACCAGCAGCCCGGACCCGACAGCGCAGGACACCAGTCAGCTAACCCGCCCGGCTCCCGCCAACATTAACAGAGCCGCGGCGAGTTTGGATTCGTTTCTGTAAGCTTCCGGTTTCCAAATCTCGCGAGAGAGGAAGCGGGGGAGCCCCCGGCCAACACCGGGAAGAAACTTTATCCTTGTCCGAAAAGGAGCGGGCGGGCGTCGTCTGTCTTCGTGCGTCCTCGGGTCTTCTCAGCGGTCTGATCGGTTTGAAACTAGAAAAGGAAATAATGCCTCCAAGAAATTCTCCCGGCAAAGATGATCGCTCTGAAAATAAATTACAAAATAAAAAAGATTTTTTTTGTGTTTTAGTGGTGACATTAAAAATTTTTAAATGCAACTTTGAGAATTACTGATTATTTTAAAACTATACCCGCCCCCCTGAGGATTTCTAATTTTTTTTTTACTAAGGGAGTGGCTATTTTCCTATCAAACTGTTGTTTGTTCTGTAATGCAAAATAAGTGAAAGCAGGTGAGTATCTCGAAAACCTCCAAAGAGGTGGCGACGAAACGATGAAGAAACCAGTAAACAATGCAAATTTCATCAAGAAAATCTAAGCCAGGTTTGGTGGCGCACACCTTTAATCCCAGCACTCGGGAGGCAGAGGCAGGCGGATCTCTGTGAGTTCGAGGCCAGCCTGGTCTCCAGAGCGAGTGCCAGGATAGGCTCCAAAGCTACACAGAGAAACCCTGTCTCGAAAAACCAAAAAAAAAAAAAAAAAAAAAAAACGAAAGAAAAAAAAGAAAAGAAAATCTAATCGAAGTGATACAGAGAATTACACACTTAAATGACTGAGAAGATTCATCAAGAAAAGACAATCTGGGTCAGGCTGTGGCAGCACAAGCCTTTAATCCCAGCACCGTGGCTGCAGAGGCAGGCCGGTGTCTGTAAAGTCCTGGCCAGCCTGGTCTACAAAGTGAATTACAGGACAGCTGGGCTCCTTGTCACACCGAGAAACCCAGTCTCATAAAACAAAACAAACAAAAAACGCAAAACAAAACCCACAGAGAAACTGTCTCAAAAAAGAAAAGACAATCTAATCAAGCTTCTACAGAGATTTATAAATCCATCCCTACTCCTTTTTTCTTCTGTGTCTTCTCTCCTCTCTCTCTCTCTCTCTCTCTCTCTCTCTCTCTCTCTCTCTCTGTCTCTCTCTCTCTCTCTCTCTCTCTCTCTCTCTCTCTCTCTCTCTCTCTCTCTCTCTCTCTCTGTGTGTGTGTGTGTGTGTGTGTGTGTGTGTGTGTGTTTGAGACAGGGTCTTTCTGTGTATCCCTGGCTAACCTGGAACTATGTAGATCAGACTGGCCTGGACCTCTCAGAACTCTGCTTGCCTCTGCAGGTCACTCACTTCTGGGATTAAAAGTGTATGCAACGATGAGTGTCTCTCTGCTCATTAAAAAAAAAAAAAAAAAAAAAAAGACAGTGTCCTAGGAACAAAGGCACCAAACTTAATTCTAACTAAAGCAGGACATGTAAGCAGACCTAGGATAATAGAACGATTCTAGAATGATGTCAAAGAATAAATACAAGGAGGCCAGAGAGGCTGCTGGCTAGAGGTGGGCTGTTTCTGGTTTTTTGTTTGTTTTTATTCCCCACCCTGGCTGTTGGGTAGATCCCCAAATAAATTAGGATGCCACTTTGGGGGGCAGGGGGAGCAAATGTCTAAAGGAAAAGCAGGAGAGGTGCTACAGTGGAAATTCTTTCTCCAGGCGAGGCCAATAGGAAGCCCCCCATATGCAGAAGACTCACTGACCAGCACCAAGGCTATGGCTTTGCTAAATTCTTTTTTTTTTTTTTTTTGGTTTTTCAAGACAGGGTTTCTTTGTAGCTGTGGAGCCTGTTCTGGAACTTGCTCTGTAGACCAGGCTGGCCTCAAACTCACAGAGATCCACCTGCCTCTGCCTCCTGAGTGCTGGGATTAAAGGCGTGCACCACTACATCCAGCTTTCAATGAGTTTTTTTAACATTGTCCTTCTACATTAGAATTTTGAAACGTCAAAAAAAAATTTGACAGTATTGTTATATATTCTTATATGACCAAATTGTCATGGCTGGCCTTGAACTCCTGACTGAAACAGTTCTCCTTCCGCAATTTTCTAAGTGGCTAGAATTGCAAACAGCAAACAACCCAGTGTCTGGTTTTTGGTTTTTATGTTTTTATGTTTTTTTGTTTTTTGTTTTTTTTGTTGTTGTTGTTTTTGTTTTTTTGGTTTTTTTGGTTTTTCGAGACAGGGTTTCTCTGTGGCTTTGGAGGCTGTCCTGGAATGAGCTCTTGTAGACCAGGCTGGTCTCGAACTCACAGAGATCCATCTGCCTCTGCCTCCTGAGTGCCGGGATCAAAGGCGTGTGCCAACAACGCCTGGCTTGGTTTTTGTTTTTTAATTTGTAGAAATTACTTCCTTCTAGATTTTTAAATGTGTTTTCATTTTGTGTATTTATACCTTTAAAACCATGCCTAATGTTTAAATATGACTTTAAAACAAAAGTTCCTAAAACTTATATCAATGTGGGTCCAAAAAAACAAAGTGGAACTAAAAGGAAAAGATTTATATAAAGCTAAGACATACACCTAACCTCCCATAAGGTCTGTATTCTTTTTTTTTTTTTTAAGATTTATTTATTTATTATGTATACAGCATGCTGTCTGCATATATGCCTGCAGGCCAGAAGAGGGCACCAGATCACATTACAGATGGTTGTGAGCCACCATGTGGTTGCTGGGAATGGAACTCAGGACCTCTGGAAGAGCAGCCCATGCTCTTAACCTCTGAGCCATCTCTCCAGCCCAGGTCTGTATTCGTCTAGCATTTGACTACTGGCACAAAATGCCAGATTATTATATAACCCACCTCATGAAGAGTTTTAAATACAAATTAGATGAGCTTTAATTTCTGAATCTCTTTTGAAGAAGTGATAACAAGATGGCACACATCAGAACATTTAATTACTAGAAGAAAAAGAAGGCAATTTTGCTACTTACCCTACGCCCCCGCCCCCGACACTTTTTGTTTTAGAAGAGTCTGTCTATATAGTCCCAGACTAGCCCAATCCTCATGCCTCTACTGCCTCAGTGCTGGGATGAGAGGTGTGAAGCACCACACTGGGCTTAGTCCATTTATTATCACAGGCTAGTGAAGTCTCAAAGGGTGGAGTTCTTTGGTCCTTTAATTCCTTCCGTCTTCTGGTGGTGCACATGATGGTCAGGATGGTAGTGTCGCTGTAGCTCCAGGTACCACCAGCTACTGTTTCCAGGAAGGAACCACAATGTCCTGTCTCCACAGTCCATCTGGCCTTCCTTTCTGTCTGTTTGTTTGTTTGTTTGTTTGTAGAGTCTCACTATGTCGCCTAAAATGGCCACCTTTGAAGTGCTGGGATTACAGGTTAAGTGCCAACAGACCAAACACAGCACCTTGTTTCTTCCTCTTGGTTTTGTTACCAGAGGAACAGGTATACTGGCTGATTCCAATTTTCACCTTTTTCTGAAAGGAGATACCGTAGTGATGCCTGCATTTAATCATACTCTCACTGCCCAAGCCCAGGGAAGCAGACTTCATGTAAAAAATAAATACACAAGCCGGGCAGTGGGGGTACATGCCTTTCATCTCAGCACTTTGGGAGGCAGAGGCAGGTGGACTTCTGAATTCCAGTCAAGCCTAGTCTGCAGAGCAAGTTCCAGGATAGCCACAGCTACACAGAGAAACCCTGTCTCAAAAAAACCAAAATAAATAAATAAATAAATAAATAAATAAATAAATAAATACACACACACACACACACACACACACACACACACACACACACACACACTTTGGATGTAGCCATCTTTGGCTATATAGTGAACCCTGTCTCCCCTGGGAAAGACTATTTCTCCCACTCCACATTTTTTTAGTTACTCAAAATCATTTGTCTAGGTTAGAGGTCCTGTGGGATTTTCCTCTCCCATGTTATTATGTCCATTGTTTTATGTTTGTTTTTGCTTTGTTTTCTGAGGCATGGTTTTCTTGTGTAGCCTCAGCTGACCTGGAACTCGATCTGTAGACCAGACTGGCTTCTAACACAGCTCTGACTGCCTCTCCCTCCCGAATGCTGGGACATTAAAGGTGTGTGCCACCACCGCCTGGCAGCATGTCCAATGGTGTCATCCTTGTTTATGCCTTGTTTGTCAGCCATGACCATGAGAATTGTAGCCTGACAATTCTCAGAGACACAATCTCACAGCAAAATTCCTCTGGTTCTTTGGATTTGTCTGCCTCTTCTGTGGTGACTCCTGAGTCTTAGTTGCAGAAGCTCTGCTGTAGTCCTGAAAGTGTATTATTGACATGAACACAGCCATGTCAAGGATACCATTGCCTCACAGCCATGTAAATGGTCAAGCCTTCCTCTTGTCCAAGCATGAGGAAAGACTGACTTTTAGCTAAAAGCAGTGTAGGCAGAAACTATCAACTCTTAAAGGCTAGTCTCACAACAAAAAATATAAGATTTTTTTTTGTTTTTGTTCAAAAGTGTTCAAAATTTAAAAGGTATTGCAATGACTATGTAGATCGCTTTTGATAGGATATCTATTTTCACAATAATAATTTTTTTCAATCACTGAGCTTAGGAGTCTTCTTTTCCTGTGTCTTCCTCAATTTCTTTCTTCGATATTTTAAATTTTTCATGGTAGAATCCTTCCACTTCCTTACTTAGACATCCCATTTTTAAGACTGTTGTGGATGAAATTATTTCATCAATTTCTTTCTCAGTATATTTATCTATTGTTGGTGTACAGGAAAACTATGAATTTTTATGTACTATTATTATTAATGTTGGTTTTTCAAGACTGGGTTTCTCTGTATGACATCCCTGGCTGTCCCAGAACTCACTTTGTAGACTACAATAGCTTCAAACTCAGAGAGATCTGCCTGCTTCAAGTGCTGAGATTAAAGGTGTGTGCCACCATGCCTGGCTCTTACGTTAATTTTATACGGTGGCACTTTACTGAAAGTGTTCATCACCTCTAGAGTTTTCTGGTGGAGTCTTCAGGGTCTCTGATATATAGAATCCTATCATCTGCAAGGAATACATTTTGACTTCTTCCTTTCCTTTAAAAAATGCATTACATTTTTTGGTTTTTTTTTTTGAGACAGGGTTTCGCTATGTAGCCTTGACTGTCCTAGAACTCACTCTGTAGACCTAGACTAGCCTCAAACTCAAAAAGAGATCACCTGCTTCTGCCTCCCCAGTGTTGGGATTAAGGGTGTGTGTACCATACCACTAAAGGCCACAAAGGCCTTCAAGTCACTGAAAGTCACTTTTTCCACATGAGTATAAAAGCATGTGCTGCTATGCTCATTTTTTGTTGTTATTCAATTCTTTGGCATTATTCATTATTTTATTTTATTCATGTTTTGCCTGCTTGTATACCTTTGGAGGTCAGAAGAGGGCATTGGATTCCCTGGTCCTGGATTACTACAGATATTCATGAACTACCACGGGAGGGCTGGGAATCAAGCTCAGTTCTCTGCAAGAGCAACAAGTGCTAAATGATGAGCCATCTTTCCAGCCCCTTTTATTACACTTATTTATTGATCGTGTGTATGTTGTCTGTCTGTCTGTCTCTCTCTCTCTCTCTGTCTCTCTGTCTCTCTCTCTCTGTATGTGTCTGCACACAATGGTTCACGTGTGGAGATCGGAGGACAACTTGTGAGAATTGGTTCTCTCCTTCAGTCTTTTTTGGGCTGGAACTCAGGTTGTTGGTTGGGCCTGATAAAAAGTGCCTTTACTTTCTGGGCCATTTCACCAGCGTGGATTCTGCTTTAAAAATTATAGTTCTATTAAATGTATGTGATGGGCATTCTTGGTTGTCAACTTGACCAAATCTGTAATTAACTAAACCCCAAAATCAGAGGGCATACCTGTGAGGGCTTTTTGCTTAAATTGGAGTGGGAAGATCTACTTCCAATCCAGACCTTTGAGGTTGGGTGTGGTGATATTTTGTTTATGATCTAACAAATAAAGCTTGCCTGAGTACCAGAGCGCAGAGCTAGCCACACTATTTAGCCACAGAGGCCAGGAAGTGGTGGCCACACCTTTAATCCCAGCACTCAGGAGACAAAGGAACTCTGTGAGTTCAAGGCCACCCTGGGCTACACAAGATTGAATCTGTCTAAAAGAGAAATAGCTCACACAAAGGTAATCCCAGTGCTTGGGATCACACACCTTTAATCCCAGTGCTAGGGAGGTGGAGACAGGAGTGATATGGCTGGACAGAGAGAGAGAATATAAGGTGGGAGGAGACGAGAGAGATGAAGTCTGAGGATTCATAGAAAGTGATGCTGTCTAGGCAGTCAGTCTGAGGCAGCCTGAGGAAGCAGTCAGTCTGAGGATGCTGCCCCTTTGGTCTGAGCATTGGTAGAAGTAAGAACTCTCTAGTGGCTGACCACTCTGCTTCTCTGATCTTTCAGCTTTCACCCCCTGATAGCTGACTCCAAGTTTTTATTATTAAGAACATTTAGAATTCCTGCTACAATAAGGAGATTAGGCTTTAATCTAGATCTTTTGACATGAGAAAACCCACCTCTAATCTGGGCCATGCTTTCTGTTGAAAGCCTATATTATGACATGGAAGAAGGAAGCTTTTGCTTTTTGCCTGCTTATCACTTTCTCACTGGCAAGTCCATTCTTCAGCTGGCATTAGAACTTACTTCTTTGGATTCTGACATATACTGAAGACCAGTTGAGACAACCAGCCTCATGTACTGAACCCCTGGATTCTTGGACCTTCTATTCATAGGCAGCCATTTTTGGATTAGCTGGACCACAGCCTGTGAGTCATTCCCATATATATGTACATACACACACACACACACACACACACACACACACACACACACACAGAGAGAGAGAGAGAGAGAGGGAGAGAGAGAGAGAGAGAGAGAGAGAGAGAGAGAGAGGAGAGAGAGAAAGGGAGGGAGTGGAGGCAGGGAGGGAGGGAGGGAGGGAGGGAAAGATTCTTTTTATAAGTTCGGCTGCTCTAGATAACCCTAACTAATACAAATAGTTAAATATAGTTATTCATCCTGGGAGTTATATATAGATACTTACAAAGACATTTCAGATTTATTTCTGGCTACTTACTTCCTATCCTATATTTCTATTTTTCTTCATGAAACTCTATCATGGTGCTGGCTAGTCTTGTGTCATTTTGACACACAAACTAGAGTTATCCTAAAGGAGGGAACCTCAATTGAGAAAATGTCTCCATAAGATGCAGCTGTGAGGGGCTGGAGAGATGGCTCAGTGGTTAAGAGCACCGACTGTTCTTCCAGAGGTCCTGAGTTCAATTCTGCTGGCATGCAGGCACAAGACTGTATACATAATAAATAAATAAAATCTTTAAAAAAATGTTGAGAGCAGTGCAGAACATGGAGGCTTGAACTTTCAGAGGGATTTAAAGACTCTATCAGGGCCATTTGCTATTTTGAATTGATATTCTGTCATTCTGGTCAGCTGAAGAGTCAGTTGTTATTAACAAGAAATCAGCAATATTGAATGCAACCTTTGCATTACTGGAATAATTGATGCTGGTTAGCTGGAGCTAAGGAATTAGTGGTGATTAAGAAGAGACCAGCAGAGTTGAGATGAAATCTTCTGGGACGTGTTTGCTCAGGGTCAGCACACAGAATCTGCATTCCAGAAGCAGCTGAGGTTTTGCCTTGTGTTGGCAGCTGAACTTGGTAGTGTAAGTGTCACCCAGGTAGTACTGATTTTGAAGGCATGAAGGGGTCATGCAGAGCGGCTAAGGCCTGACACTGCCAAGCAGAGGCCATTGGTGAAGATTTAGCCTCAGTGACAGTTGAAGGACTAAGACTGAAGGGGTTATGCAAAGAAGGTGAGGCTTGGCATTGTGAGGAGAGCCTAGGAGAGACTTCTGGTGAAAGTGCAGCCCAGCTGCAACAGAAGACCTCAGCATAACAACCAGGAACAGCAGCAGCAGTGAAGTGGAGCCAGCCAGAGTCTAGGAAGACAAGTTGAGTGTGCTGCAGAGGGCAGAATTAGAGAATTGACTCAAGCTACTTGGAGGAGCCCAGAAGATTGAGAGAATGAATCCCAGATAATTGGACACTGAGTTATTTACACTGTTGGAGTTTGGTTTTGCTTTGCTCAGATTGTGACTGTGCCCTGGTTCTTCCCTCTTGAAGAGATTATTTAATTTAATTATTTTATTTGATTTTTTTACAGGAGCACACTTTGAACTTTTAAAGAAAGAGATTTTGGATTTTTAGAGCAATCAGATATTTTAATGATACTGCAATTTTAATGTGTTTGAATTTGTAAAGACTGTAGAATTTTTGCTGGGTGTTGGTGGCGCACGCCTTTAATCCCAGCACTAGGGAGGCAGAAGCAGGCGGATCTCTGTGAGTTCGAGACCAGCCTGGTCTACAAGAGCTAGTTCCAGGACAGTCTCCAAAGCCACAGAGAAACCCTGTCTCAAAAAAAAAAAAAAAAAAAAAAGAAGAAGAAAAAAACCTGTAGAATTTTTAATAATTAAAAACATTTTTAATGTGAGATCTTGAAGATGAGTAAGAAAGGAAAGGCGTGGCTTCATAGCGATGTGCTTCTGTGTCGAGTTGACAAGGGGACAGTTGTGCCCGTTGGGCTTAGGTCAACTTGATACACAAACTAGAGTTACCTGAGAGGAGGGAGCCTCAACTGAGAAAATGCCTCCATAAGATCTAGCTGTGAGGGCATTTTCTTAATTAGTGATTGACAGGGGAGGGCTCAGCTCATTTTGGGTGGTACCATCCCTGGGCACTTGTATTCTATAATAAAGCAGGCTGAGCAAGCCCTGGGAAGCAAGCCAGCAAACAGTGCCTGTTCGATGGCCTCTGCATCATCTCCTGCTGCCAGGTTCCGGTCCTGGTGGAGTTCCTGCCCTGACTTCCCTTGATGATGAACTGTGATGTGGAAGCGTCAGTCAAACAAACCCACTCCTCCTCAAGTTAGTTTGGTCATGGTGCTTTGTCACAGCAACAGAAACCCTTAGACAATTACTATTATTTAGACATAGGGAGAAGTGTCATTCTTGCTTGCAGAAGTTCTGGAATGATGCTCTCTGGGCATTGTGGTATGCCAGGTTGCAAAATATTATCCCAGCTAGGCTGCTGAGGATTACACACACACACACACACACACACACACACACACACACACACACAGTCACACACACACACACGGTGTTACGGGGGGGGGGGGGGAGTGTGTGTCCAGAAGGCAGAAAGGGAAAATTCTCAACTAATACAGTGATGGACACTTGTTCCAACCTGAAAAATGGATAATCCATAGGCATTCTATGTATTTTCTCTGAGGCTTGAGGAATAAACAATGATCTCAATAGTAGACTCTTATATTGGCTTTGTTTTTCTTTTCCCTTTTTGAGTCACCAATTCTGTCCTCTGGAAGTACTTCCAAAATAACCTGCCTGTACTCCTATCTTGTCCAAGATGAAGCAAAGCCAAAAATGTGTATTCAATAAACATTTAACACATGCCTATGGTAGGCATCAAGATAAAAGACCAAGAAGACAAAATTTTTGGAGTGAATAGTATAAAAAGTTACTCCTCCCAAACTCCTATAATCAATATACATAACAATATCTCTAACAATATATTCTATTATATACAACAATGTTAAATATAACTATATGTAATAACAATGTAGAATATATTGTTAGAGATAATATAGTGTTGAATACATAGGGAGAATATATTGTTATAGCTATTATGTTACAGGAAAGAAACCATTGATGTCGGATGTTAAAGGAGGCTGATGCAGGCTGGGGAGATGCTTCAAGTAAAACCTCATACTACTAAACCCGATGATCGGACTTGGATCCTTGGAGCCTTGAATGAAAGGGGAGAGAACCAGCTTCCCAAGCTGTTCTCTGGCTAGCACAGGTACACACACCACACACACACACACACACACACACACTCTCTATATATATTTGTAAAATTATTTTTAAGAAAAGATAATAGGGTGAGGAAAGTCACCTAACTCATACTTGGAGGAAGGGGTTCCTGGAAAATGTATTGCCTGAGTTAAAGAGTGAAGTGTAGCTCACATAGCTATAGAGACTATGTGCAGTTACAATCTGCCTGGTTGTAGCAGGCATACTAGGACATGATTTTAGGAGCTAGGTAGATAGACATTTAATATTTGTATTTATGAATGGTAATGTATCCTAGAATAAAAAGGAACACAAAAAACTTGATTTCACAGACTACGATTTAGGGAAAAGCTAAAAAATTCAAAGATGTGGAAACTGGCTTTAAACAACGTTATTGGATGAATAATAACACCCGGCCGAACACTGGCAAACATTGTGTAGTTAGGATGCAAGCTACAGAATTTAGGAGAGAATATACTGTTACAGCAGGTTCTATTAAACTTCCAGTCTTCCAGAAGTGCAACATTTTGTAACAGACCTATAAGCAGGGGTGATAAATGATACAATGAATTTAGAAAGTACAGGTGGAAATGAGGAGAAAGATAGGCTTTTGCTCTAAGAGCACTGGGAAGCCTCTTGCTTTATCCCGAGGAACAGTAACAACCTAATTAGAGATGGCTTCACCTATCAGCGTGTTTTAGTACGCGATACTCAGATAGTTGACCAATTGTCCCCCTCCCCGCCACCCCTCCCCCATATGACTCAGAGGCTGGAAAAATGCTAACACATAGAGAGCACAAGGCTTTCCACATGCCGGGCTTGTTGTTTGGTTTATTGCCTCATTTATTCTCATCAGCCCTTATTTTACAGTCGGGAGAACTGAAATAAAAGGAGGCTAAGGAACCTGTCCAAGATAAAGGCGCTAACTAAAGTAGCAAGGATTAAACCCAGGCGTCTTGGCACTGGAGTGCTCGCTCATTCCGAACACTAAACCAGAATCCACGCGTGGGTCGGGCACACGACGTTAACGCAGGTCACGCTTGAGCGTTGAAGCGTGAAACCACCGTTCTCACTAGCGGCACGAGACCCGGTTTCGAGACCAGTTTCTCCAGCCCCAAGATGGGGACAGTACTGAGGCTCGGAGTTTGGTGCAGAGTGAGATAACGAATGTGAAAGTGAACTTCAAACTACGTCGGTAACTCCACCTACTAGCGATTAGGAAACAGAACCCGCAAACCGAAATTTACCAGTACCCAGAGCCCGAGTGAGGCTCCGCCCCCAGCAGGCGGAAGGTGGGGCAGGCGGGCCTTTGCGCATGCGGAGGCCTCTGGCCGCGCCCTCCTCTGACCCCAGCGAGAGTAGCTGCTGTTTCTGAGAGGACGATTCGTAAGCCGGGTTCGGCGCGGTTACCCATTCTTCTCCCTTCCGCCCGGTCCTTCGGTGCTCAAGCGACGCCCGGAGCCCGGTCGGTTCCGCGTAGCTCGTCTGGCTTTCCACAGAGGATCCGGCTGCTGGCCCCATAGGTGGCTGTCGAAAGTGCCGGCCGCGCGCCGGCGCCGGCAGCAGCCGGGTGGGAAGGCTCAAGATGGCGTGCCTGTTGGAGACCCCAATCCGCATGAGTGTCCTCTCGGTGAGTGACCCACCCGCTCGGCGCCCAGCAGCCCGGGCTCCGCCAACTCTGTGAGCCCGGCGCGGTGAGCTTCCCGAGCACCACCCCCTGCGGTGGCCGTAGGTGGGACACACGCGGCCCGGGCCGAGCCGGAGGCGTCTCACACTCGCGAGCTCCCACCGGTGCGGACTCCCGGGGCGGCGTCGGGCCGGCGGGGAGGTCGGGCTCTAGGCAGCCGGCCCATGGGCGCGGCTTGGGCTTGGCCGAGCGTTTCCCCTGCCTCCCTCTCTGCGCGGTTGCCTCTCCAGACCGAGCTCGCTGCCTGCTGAGGTTCAGGGCAGGCCTGGGACCGAGCGACCACTCCACTCTCCCGGGCTGTGGGTAGAAGAGGTGTGAGCTCTTCCGCTGCCACAGCACAGAGCTGCCAGGCTAGGGCTGTGTGTCTTCTGTCACGTCCCTACACCCAGGCACCTGCCAGAGCCGCTTGTTTCTCGGCAATGGATATATATAATATATATATATATATATATATATATATATATAATTCAAGCTGCTACTCTTGCTATATTGTGTGTGGTTATTTAAACCGCTTTGCTCTGTTCTGCTCCTGAGGTCGCGGCTCGGACACTAGAGAAACTATGTTGCTATTGCCCGGTGTTCATTTTTTTCCTTAGGGAGAACAAAACATTTTAGAAGGAGGAACCAAAAGGGGTAATTAAAAAAAAAAAACAAGATTAAATTTCCCCATTCCCCCATTCAAGAAGGGAACGTCTTGATACGCCAAGAAGTCATACCATTTCTTTTCTTCTTACGTTAAAAAGAAACAACAACAGCAACAAACCAACAAGAAGACGTTCACCTTCCACGATATTGTCCTTAAAAGAAAAGAACAGGAGCATCGATGAAATGAACAAGAATGAAAGTTGCAGGGGGATAACTTTGGAGGGTTTCACGACAGGTTTTAGCTGTTGCACGCCAAGTAGAGTTTACCAATGAATGATTCATTTGTTGTTGTTGGAAATAAAGAAGTATGCAGGCAAAGAGCGATTGATCATCCTTGAGACTTGTTGAAACTTACTGAGATGGTAGTTGGATTCTAAATGACTTGCTATGATTCCTACAGTCTTGCAACTCCAACCGGTTCCTTTTCTCGGCTCTGACCTCTTACACAAACACACTCACGTGTTCAAAGGCACCTAGTACATCACTCCAGGGTTAGAGCCATTCAATAGGCTGCTACCTACAGTTACAATACAGTGCAAAATGTAATTTTGGGAGGTGATCAACAGATCTATCCCTGGATCCATTTTACTCAACTGCTTACTTAAACTGCAACTAGAGAAATGCTGTTCACCCAGCTATTGAGCACATTAGCCTGTTAGTCCACTTACGATGTCCATGAATGTTTTGTGGGAGAACAGACCAGTGATCTCCCTAATTGAGTTAAAAGACAAGAAAGATGTATCCTAATGGTTCAGTTCTCTTTTGATTATGTCATCCTGATTTCAGATACCCTTTAGTTCATCTGAAAAACTTTTGGTTGCCCTCCCCCCCCCAACACACACACACACACACACACACACACACACTGAACCCAACCCTTTGAGCACCCTTGGTAAGGTGCTGTTCCAGAATACAGTCCTAGCTCCACCTGTTTTCTTTCTGTACATTATCAACTTGAATAGTGTAGATAATCAAAAACCTCATTTGTCTCACTTTCTTTGTAAATGATTATGTTCTGTTTATTTCACTCAAAAAAACTTCTTGAAGAATATTTTCCATTTTTGAGTTAGAATTTGCTTTAGCTCTAGTCTCATTTGGGAGCATAAACTAACTCAAAGGTCTAGTTTTCCAATTCGTTGGTCTTAGGGCAGAGCTTTGGAGAAACACTTTAAAATGTCTTGAGCTTAATGATCTTACAGGTTAAAGGAAAGACTTTGCCTTTCAAACAGCTAACTCAAGCACCATTTTAATATTAATTATTAATTAGAAGTTATTGTGATTAAGGAAGTGGCTCAGTGGGTAAATTCCTTGCTTCACAAGCATGAGGACTTGAGTTAGGATCCTCAGTACCTACATAAAAAGCCCCATATGTCAGTGCATGTTTGTAATGTCACTGCAATGTCAGTGCATGTCTGCAATGTCAGTGCATGTCTACAATGTCAGTACATGTCTGTAATGTCAGTACTGGGAGGCAGATCCTAGAGGCTTTCTAGCTAGTTGCTATAGTCAGAACTGGGAGCTTCAGGTTTAGTGAGAGACCCTGTCTCAAAAAGTAAGGTAGAAGCAGACAAAGATAACCGATGTTGACCTCTGACCTGTGATCCGGTGAGTGCATGCACACACGCGCGCGCGCACACACACACACACACACACACACACACTTGGGTGAATCTCTTCAATAAGCTACTTACTATATGCCTTTGATGTACAAAGCCCTGTGTTGTGTGTGTACTTTAGCAAATGCAAGGTTATCAGAAGTGCTCCAAAGGAGCTCATAGTCCTGATGACTCTGCAGTGTGATAACTGTAAGTTGCTGAATGGGAAATCAAATTGTTTTAAATTATTTCCATCTGTAGTCCATTATACCTTCTTCCTGAGAGACCACAGTTGCTTGCTTAACCTGAACTACTCAATCCTCACATCTACATTATCATCTTGACTTTCTGCCTACATCTAGTCTCCAATCTTTGTGTGAATGTCATCCAGAACATCCAACAAAGCATGTTCTTTTCTCTGAGAAGACTTAGTCATGACTTGCCAGTTTGATACTGTCTTTTACTTATCATTCTGTTAAACTTCCCTGAGTCATCTTTGTCTCTTCTTTTCCTCAAACTTCTGTTCTGGTTAGTGTTGTTCACATCTTTCTGAATGTGAACCTCATTCAGGACAGTGTTCTTTGTGTATTCACTATCACAGTGTCTTTAATTATATTTATTTATTGTGTGTCTGTATCTGTATGTATGTGGAGTGCATGTGTGCCACTGAGTGTATATGGAAATCAGAGACAACTTGAGGGAGTTGGTTCTCTCTTACATCATGTGGGCACATGGGATCAATTTCAGGTTACCATGCTCCATGGTGTTATTCTGCCAGTCTTTGTGTGTTTTTTGTTTTGTTTTGTTTTTGGAGACAGGGTTTCTCTATGGCTTTGGAGGCTGTCCTGGAACTAGCTCTTGTAGACCAGGCTGGTCTTAAACTCACAGAGATCCGAACCCTCCCGAGTGCTGGGATTAAAGGCATGTAGCATCACCACCCAGCATTTGGTTATTTTTTGAGAGGGCTGTTCTCCAATATTGCTGGTCTTGATCTTCCACGCTCAGTCGATCCTCCTGCCTCAGCCTCCTGGGTAGCTGAACTATAGATGTGCCCTGCTGCATCCTGCCTCAGTTCAAGTCCATTTCTGCATGGATTTCGTAAAAAACACTGAGGACCACTCCTCAGTTTGAATTGTTCAGCGGACTTTGACTTTGGAAGGGTTGGTGCTCATATGTACTTTTGAGCTTCCACATTGTTTATCTTCCATAGGAAGATATTTAAATCCATATAGGTAGATTTCTTAGGTTGAAGTTGATCATTAATTCTTCCAAATTCCAGTAACACTATCTACTCATGTATGTAATTGAAGCTTTGTATACATTTGTTGTTGTTGTTGTTTGCTTTTTTCTTACTTATTTTGAGACACAATCTCATCGGAAAGCTTAGACAGGCCTTGAATTCATGGTCCTTGTGTTAGGGCTAGAGAGGTGGCTCAGTCGTTCAGAGCACCTGTCCTTGTAGAGGACACAGATTTGATTCCCAGCACCACATGCCAGCACATAGCTCCAATTCCAAGGGACCTGACACTTTCTTCTGACCTGTGAACAACCAGGCATGCACAGTACACAGACATACATGCAAGCAACACACACACACACACACACCCCTTAAAACAACAACAGCATTGTTTTGCTTCAGCCTCCAAAAGTACTGTGTGGATTGTTTCATGAAATGTGTTTTGAGCTTCTGACATTTGCCTAGTGTGGCATTAAGTTAGGCAAAGCAGTGGTGAGCTGCACATAACCTGTCTGTGTCCTTTGGAGATTTAGTGCAATAATAACACGGAATCATGCAAGTTTTCCTGGAGACACTGAGCTGAGAGTTCAAGAATGAATTAGAACCAACTAGGAAAAGATGACAGAAGCATAGCAGGCAATAGATCCCTTAATAATTATTTTTGCAGTAATTTTTTAAAGAGTAATACAGAGATAAGTGCTTGGCCTTTTTTCTTAATTCCATTATTAGAGCTTTTTTTTCTCTAAATACAAGGTGAACTGTTGGAGGAAGTGGACAGATTTTGCGCTCTTTGTACTGTACCATGGCTATTCCAGTTTAACCTCACCCCTTCAGCATATTTCCCATGTTTTCCAGATGTTTAAATTGTTTTCTTTTTCTTTTTCTTTTTTTTGCAGATTTTTTTTATTTGAATTAGAAACAAGATTGTTTTACATGTCAATCCCAGTTCCCTTTTCCTTCCCGTCCTCCCCTATCACCCCACCCCCAACCCTACCTCTCACATATCCTTTCTGCTCCCCCTGGATGGTGAGGCCTTCCATAGGGTGTCATCAGAGTCTATCGTATACTTTGGGATAGGGCCTAGGCCCACCACCCGTGTGTCTTGGCTCAGGGAGTATTGCTCTATGTGGAATGGGCTCCCAAAGTCCACACCTGTGCTAGGGATAAGTACTGAACTACTACGGAGGTCCCATAAATTTCCGAGGTTTCCTCACTGAAACCCATGTTCCTGGGGTCTGGATCAGTCCCATGCTGGTATCCCAGCTATCAGTCTGGGGAGCAAGAGTTCCCCGATGTTCAGGTCAGCTGTTTCTGTGGGTTTCACCAGCCTGGTGTGGACCCCTTTGCTCTTCACTCATCCTTCTCTGCATCTGGATTCCAGTTCAGTTCAGTGATTAGTTGTGGGTGTCTGCTTCTACTTCCACCAGCTGCTGGATGAGGGCTATAGGGTGGCATATAAGTCAGTCATCAATCTCATTATCAGGAGAGGGCATTAAAGGTAGCCTCTCCTCTTTTGCTTAGATTAAATTGTTTTCTTGAGACAGGGTTTCTTGGAGTAGCCCTGGCTGTCCTGGAACTCACTTTGTAGACTAAATTGACCTTGAACTCAGAGATCCACCTGCCTTTGCCTCTTTAGTGCTGGGATTAAGGGTGTGGGCCACCACCTCCCGGCGCTAAATTGTTTTGTACTTATTTTTATTTTTGAAATAAATAAATAAATAGGTTTGAAATAAATAGGTTCACTGGAAGTTGCAGAGCAATCATATGTATATCTAACTCTGGCTACCCTGTTGATTACATTTTACATAATTACAGAACCAGGAAATCATTATAGGTATGTGGATATTTTTGTATCATTTTATAACCACTGCTGTTAAGATACAAAAGTATCCATCACCATGAGGATTTCCTTTCCTTCCTCCTACATCTTTAAAGTCACACTTCAGATCCCACCCTTAATTCTGGTGGCAACTACTTATCTCTTTTCCCTCAGTAATTTTCTAAGTTTTCTGCATTGTTCCATGAATGGAAACATACAGTATGTGACCTATTGGCACTCAGCATTATGCTTTTGAGAGTGGTCCAAATTATTGCATGTATCTATAGTTTGTTTCTTCTTGCCAAATAGTATCCTGTGAGTGGATGTCTATGCATTTGTTTATAATCAGCCATCTATTGAACATTTTTGTTTCTAGCTTTTGGCTATTATAACTACTGTGAACAGTCACTGGCAGATTCTTTATGTGAATATGATTGAAAAAAATGCCTACCAATGAAGTACTAAAAGTATTATTTTACATATGATAAATGTGTGTTTAGTTTGTCAAGAAATCAAGAAACTGATAGACTTTTCAGATTACCATTTTATATTCCTGTTAGTAATATAGGAGAGATTCAATTTCTCAGTCCTTATCAACATTGTTAGTTTTCATTTTAGAGTCTCTTATAGTTGTGTACTGATAGTGTTACTGTGCACTTAATTTGTGTTTATTTCCTTAATGAATAGCAATGTTGAAATCTTTTCATGGAATATGAGGAATTGTCTTTTTTTTTTTTTAACTCATCCTCCAATTGGACTGCTTGTTTTTTGATTATTGAATTTATATGTTTATCAGCTGGGTATTTATAAGTACTTTATAGTTTGTCTTTTCTTCCATTAGCTATAGGTGGAAAATGAACTTTGGGGCTTGTGCCCCTCTCAAAAAAAGAACTTTGGCCTCAGCCTCACGCCTTACACAAAAAGTAACCCCGAGGAAGGTCTACATTGAAGGTGGATGGCACCATCCTGTTGGCTGAGGTCCTAGACTGAATAAAATGTAAAAAGGAGGGGGGGGGTAACCCAGAGAAGATCAAAGATTTTATTGTAAAAAATCAAAAAACAAAACAAAACCAACATACAAAAACCAATGCTTTAGAATAAAACAGGAGGGCTGGAGATATGACTGAGCGGTTAAAGGCTAGGCTCACAACCAAAAATAGAACAAAACAAAAACATTTCATGGAATCTTGAATTTGGTGAAGAATTTTAGACCTGTAGAGACAGTTGATAAATTAGGTTTAACAAAATGAAAATTTGCAAAAGACCTTGTGAAGATGATTGCATCAGGTGGTGGTGGCACATGTGTTTAATACAAGCATGCAGAGGCAGGTGGATCTCTGTGAGTTTGAGACCAGCCTGGTCTACAGAGCTAATTCCAGGACAGCCAAGGTTACACAAAGAAACTGTCTCAAAAAGCAAAACAAAACAAAAATGAGTTCATTTGGTTTGGTTGGTCACTTTTGAGGGAGGCATGGTAATAAAATGTCTTTGAATTTTGCATATCTGGTATAGACAGCTCAGGTCGTTGTTGATTTTAATCTGCTCCTTTACAGTCTTTCTTAGAGACCAGTGTGCCCTTTGATTAGCAGCTTTTATCATTATATAGAGTTTTCCGAGTCTAGATAGCTCTCCATTTTTGTCTGTTCGGTTCTTGACAGTTGTATTCTGTTGGTGTTGCCTATTGCTGCTTAATCATCTGCTCCCGTGTGTGGGCAGTTTGCAGCAATTATAAAACTCTGTGAAGTTAAACCCAGCTAGCCTCTAAGCATAAATTTGCCTTCCTGGCGGGTGAGGAGAAAAAGAAAGAAAGAAAAATTGCCTTCCTTTGGTTTGAGTAATAAATACAAAAGTGAAATCTGTTCATCATGTTTTAGAAGTTTACAGAGTTAGTTTTCAAAACACCACAGGGTTTGCAGGGTTTGTCAGGAGTGGTCCTAAAGGAGATTGTTGATATGAGTTTCTTACTTTTTAGCAGCAATGTGTGACATATGAGGGCTGCTTATTTCATGTTTCAGGGCATCTTGCAGCCACTCAAATTCAGACACTTAGTGTTCAGTAAATCTAACCTGTGATGAATCAGAAACTTAGTATAGTCTTCAGTTTTATCCAGAGAGCTAGATTGATTCTTGGATTTTGGCTCCCACTATCCAGCTCTCAATTCAGGGTTGTGTGTATGTGCTCTGTCACTGAATTTCATCCTCTCTCTGCATTCTGATTTTTGATTTGATGGTTGTTTTAAAGTAAATACTGCTATCTGCCAGGTTGATTTCTGGGTAAGCAGATTATTATATGGCAAAGCATAATTTCTGATCCCTTCTGTAAACTGAAGAACAGCCTTATTTACTGAATATCAGTGGTGGGTTTTAGCTTCTCAAGGATTACCCACCCTCTTCACAGGAGATCGTGCATGTGCCTAAATAATCACATGGTTTCAAGGGTTCCTGGGTTCTCTGAAGCCAGCATATAGGTCCTGACTTAACTCCTTTAGTCCCAGTGTCAGACACCAAATGTGCTATTAAAAGTCATTTTAATTATTTTGGAATGGTAAGTAGAAGTAACAGGGTTTAAAACTCATGTATGGTTTCATGTTTGGGGCTTGAATCTGAGCAATTTTAACTTTTTTGTCCGGAGTTTGTCTTTGAACTTCCCCCAAAGTAAGCTGTGGCACTGTGAGGGCTTTGTGTTGTAGATGGTAATGGGCTTGGAATGCAAAGCTAGGCTAACTGGAGAGTCAAGCTAGAAGAAAGTAAAATAATTAAGGATCTCAGTACAGGCAAACATGGGAAACAGATCAGAAGTGGCTCATGGTATTTCATAATTGTTACAGGCCACAATGTTGGTGACAGGCTGGTAGATCCAGGGAGAAAATATAATGGAAAAGTTCTTAATGTTGTCTGTTGGTTGAGAGGGCTGAGTGTAAATAAGCACCACGGATAGCTCCATGGCAAGGCTATTACTGCCTCTGAGAATGGGAAGCAAACGAGGCCCTTATAATCAGGAGGCAGGTTTTGCACAGTAGTACTTATGAATGAGGTGTGCCATGAAAGACCATACCTAGGATCGTGAAGTCACTACACTATTGCAACCTTGAATGACTTAAACTGTTTTATGGCGCAAGGCAATATCTACTTATGTCTAAGTAGCCCCCCCGCCCTTTAATGTCAGGATCGAGAAACAGGCATTTGCTGTATCTTAGAAGATGGCTAGCTTATCATTGTTGGCATGTGAATAACTGCAGCCAACCCAGGCAGTATCTATCTTTGTGATAAAAGGACTCACAGTCCTTTTACCCTTTGGTGCTTGTTAGAGATAGTCTCAATTCTTTGAATTGCCACAGTATGCTGTTTTGCACCATAGGTCTCTTTAGCTTATTCACTGTGTCTAGGGCATCTCCTAGCACCTACACTGAAGAGTAAATACATAATTTTTTAAGGAGCATTCAAGATCAAATAGACTTATGGCTCTTTGTGACCAGTACTTAAAAGGATACAGTGTTTGGTTTTAGACGTACAAATGTGTTTTGATTCTTCTTAAAAAATTTTAATGATTTATTTTTATTTCATGTACATTGGTGTTTTGCCCTCATGTGTGTCTGTGTGAGGCTATCGGACCCCCGGAACTGGAGCTATAGACGGGTGTGAGCTTCCATGTGGGTGCTGGGAATTAAATCCGGGTCCTCTGGAAGAGCAGTCAGTGCTCTTAACCACTAAGCCATCTCTCCAGCCCCATGTTTTTGGTTCTTATGAGCACCAAAGCAGTTGTTAATAGTGTATATCAGGGTCATAAAATATACTATTAAATTAGAAACTCACTACAGAAAGAAACTAAAGGCACTCCTCATATCCCCTCTACTCTAACTGTGCACTGGCTTTTCTATTATGAAAAAGTTCTCTTGTGTATGATAAATAGAGAATATTCGACCTGGAAAAAAAGCAGTTTTTAGTTTATCCTTGTCATATTTTATTGGGAAAACTGGATATATTAACTTTCCCACTGTATTTTACTTGTGCTGCAACTGCACTGAGGGTAGGAGAGCCTGTTTTATCTCACTCTTCCCTGCATCTTGCATAATACCTGGGAAATTAATGGTAGAAATGAATTTCAAGCTGCAGTAGATTTAAATTGAATTCTTTTCAGAGTTCAGATAGCCTGGTTTTTAATTTATTTCTTGTATCTTTCTATAAACTTGACTTTATCTAGCATGCTAAACATTATGAACAATTTGAAGTTCCTATCAGTTTTTTTTTAAATTAATTGCTATTAAATTTTGCTTTCATATCTTATGGGATTAGAATTCCATGGGAGGTGTGTGTGTGGGTGAAGAGATGGCTCTGGGGTTTAAGTGCACTGGCTGCTCTTCCAGGGGACCTGGGTTCAATTCCCAGCACCTACATGTGGTTCACAGCTGTATATAACTCCAGTTCCAGGGAATCTGACACCCTCAATGCAGGCAAAACACCAATGCACGTAAAATAAAGATAAATAAATCTTTAAGAATTCCACAGGACGCCGGGCATTAGTGGCTCACGCCTTTAATCCCAGCACTTGGGAGGTAGAAGCAGGTGGATCTCTGAGGTAGAGACCAGCCTGGTCTACAGAGTGAGTTCCAGGACAGCCTCCAAAGCAATACAGAGAAACCCTGTCTCGAACCCCTCCCCCCCCAATAAAAAAGAATTCTACAGGGAAATCTTTCTAAAAATTTTTACATCCCTAAAGACCCATATGAATTAGCAGTTCAATAAGAAAATGAATCATAAACTGTAACATTTTAAAAATTATTTATTTTTTGCTAAGTATGTAGGTTGTGAGAGTCAGCTGATGTTACTTGAGGACTGGTGCCCTTGTCTGAAAAGTTTGGCTTTAACCACAAGTATGAGTAACTACAGGGCTTTAGTAGACTTATCCAAGTAGTTGTTCATTGTCTTTTCATAATGCACACAAGAAAGTAGAATTTTTTAGTAGGATACATTTACCGTTTTTTTTTTTTTTTTAAATAGGGGATTTTTTTTTTCATGTTATCTCATTTAAGTTATACTCTGAGCTTTCTGTAATCATTTTATAATAGAACAAACAGTCACAAAATTTAATTTTGGACAACTATGGACTCAAATAAACTTTTGCTCTTTTTACTCTATGGCATAAATAAAGAATATTATTTTAACAAAATAAGTGTAGAAATAAAAAGAACCTAAACAGCAGGAGAGTAAACAAAAGAATGGACAAGTGTATGGAACTGATAAATGACCAGCAAATACATGTTCAAAATATGAACAAATAAATGTTCATTGTCAGGGAGATGCAAATCAAAACATTAAGGCCCCGTTTTAAGCCATTTAGAATGGAGAATGGTTGCAACAAAACAAAACAAAACAAAAACCCCACAAATATTGGTAAGTGTGGAAGAAAGCAGAATGGCTGTCACCAAGAAAACACAAATATTAATGAAGGTAGGAAAAAGAAACCTTTACGCACTGTGAATTAGTCCAACTACTGTGGAAATGAGTATGGAGGGTCCTCAAAGAATTGGTAGAAATACTGTATGATCTGAGTATACCACTCCATGGAGGCAAAGCTGGCTTTCTGTAGAGATACCTGCATACCCATGTTGTGTCGTGGCACTGTTTACAGCTGCCAAGTTACAGATCAGACTAGGGACACATTGACAGCATGGGTAAAGACAGTGTACAAAATATGTATCTACATATACAATTTGTTTTTTTATTCAGCTATAAAGAACGAAACTGTTACTTGCAGGAAGATGGGTGCAACTGGAGATCATTCTGTCAAGTGAAATAAAGCAGACTCACAAAGAAAAAAATCATGAAAGTAAAAAGGGAATCGTTAACAATTGAGAAAGGGAAAAGGAGAAGTGGCTCTAAGAGAAGATAGTAGAGACAGGGGCTAGATCAAGTGTGCAGGAAAGTGTCACAGTGAGACTCAGTGCTCGTACAGTTATAAACCCCAGTGAAAAGTAAGCTAAAAGTAAGACAACAGAGCAAAGCAGTGATGAAATAGAATAACTTTGATATCTTACTAGCTTTAAACATTTTTCATCCTCCAGTAAACTAATAGTTTAGTTATTTAGATCTAAACTCAAGTTGAACACTTCATTTCTAAGTTGCCTTTATTCATGGCAAGTCTGGGCTTTAGCAAACTGTCATTTGAGACCTTCCCTGAAGAGTTTTATTTATTTATTTTTAAATTGATTTTTAAGAGAGAATGGCTTGAATTCATCTTTTTCATGGGTGGTTCAAGAGGTACATTTAGAGCCTGTTCTGGTTTGCCTGTTTAGAATTTCTGACCAGTTTTCTGAGATGTCTAGGACATGTTTACTTTCTCCTTTGTTGCTGCTAAAGTGTAAAACTCGGGTGATTGCACAGCCCAGCTTGTCTCCATTACTCTTTGATTTGTTTGTGTTCTGTGCTAATTTCTTTTTACCTGTAAGTCATTCTAATTTAAATGATAAATTCAAAGGCTCAATATCGTGTGTGTGTGTGTGTGTGTGTGTGTGTGTGTGTTTTAGATATGTGAAGTTGCCATCAGTATCAGCAGCTGCCTCAGTTTCATCTGCAGCCTGATTTTTAGGAAGAACCTAGTTCCCAGTTGGTTCCTGTGGTTGTTGGTAGGACTTAGCTGTGAACCATGTGGCCTCACTGTAGGGTAACTCACAGTTAGCTTCTGCAAGAAAGAAAGGAGAATACAGCAAGAGAACCTTCTGAAATGGTATCCCATCTTGCCTGCTACATCTGTTTACCAGAGTTAGTCCAGTGTTCACTCCACAAAAGAGACTGTGACAGGGAATGGCTGTTGGCAGGAGGGGCTCACTGGAAGCCATTCAGGAAACACTTTGCAGATAGTAACCTTGGTGAAAGGAAATTGTGTCCACATAGTACTTTTTGCAATGGTGCCCAACTTGTGACTTGTTCCCTCATCTTTGCCCTCTTCTCTCTGTATCTGCTTGATACACAGGATTTATTCAGTAATTAGTTTCTTAGTATTAACCCTAATTTACAAATTGGTATCTACAATTTTCTGCTAAAGGAGCTCATTTTTACAAAATTTAGAGTACTATTGCCAGGCGTTGGTGGTGCACACCTTTAATCCCAGCACTCGGGAGGCAGAGGCAGGCGGATCTCTGTAAGTTCGAGGCCAGCCTGGTCTCCAGAGCTAGTTCCAGGACAGCCTCCAAAGCCACAGAGAAGCCCTGCTTTGAAACACCCCCCCCCCAAAAAAAAATTAGAGTACTATTCAACAAGAATATGTGTGTGTGTGCTCGCGCGCACGAGTGCATGACTGAACTCTTACAGACTGGAAGCCTGTTAGAAGGCTCTTCCTTCAGAGTCCTTGACATCTTCTTTGGCATGTAACAGAACTTTCAGCAAAAGGCAGTGTGAAATACTGAATGGTACATTACACCTCAGTTACCCTTTCATCGTTTGCAGTCTGCAGTCATCTCTCTATCCTCTCTGTTCTTTTTCAAGACCAGCAGCTTGACAAGCATACTTGTCAGTTAATGTTTTGGCTTTCCAGGTCCTGTGGCTGTGATCCTGGCATTGACAGTCTTCCCACATCCATTCTGTTGCACAGAACCTATTTTCTAAGACAGCCCTTCCAGTGTGTTACATATCCTTCTGTTTTCTTATTTCTAGTAGGAAACACAAATGTCAACCATGGACATGAGTTCTTCATCTTTAATGTGTACTTCTCTGCAGTGCCTGGTGTGTTGAATGAACCAGGCACAGAACAGGAAAAAGTTGCTATTATGGAGGAAGTTTTGAATAGTCCAACATTTTGATAAAGAATTACACAGTTGGCAAGGGGGAGGAGGCACAGTCACAACTTTATCATTTAAAAACTTACTAGAAAGTTGTGGTAATCAACACTGGTACTGTCATAAGACTATGTAGATTAGTGAAAACCAAGAATAGGAATAAATCAACTTGTGGTCTTCCCTCAGGCCCTGTAAGTAGGATTTTTGATAAGGGCACCAAGACATTCAATGAATAAACAGCATCTTTCTACAAATGGTACTGAGACAACCAGATAGTCATACTCTTTAAAAAGTGTGAGGAATTCATTTAAGATACATAGTCTATGTACTATACCTTTTTCTTCTGTTGGTTTAAAACATATTGAGAGGCAACAGAAGACACACAGCTGTGGAGTAAAGGGGTGAGCTGTAAAACCAATGTCAGCCCCCAGGGTGTAGGAGAGGCTCAGAGTTTGAGAAGTCTAGAAGAGCTCACTGTTAGAAAGCCAGGAGATGGGTGGGGGATGGGAAGATGGCTCATGTGGTAAAGTGTTCACGTCAAGAGTGAGGACCTGGGTGCAGGGAACTGCACCTAAGTAAAAAGCTGGGCATGATGGCATACACTGTAATTCTAGCACTTAGGGAAGTGGAGGCAGGAGAATCCTTGAAGCTTGCTGACCTTGTCAAATTGGTGGCCTCCAGGTTCAGTTAGAGATTCTAAATTAAATGATGTAACATAACTTTTCTCTTTGTTTTACAGATTTGTTCAGTTTACCCTAGCTTAGAATTCTTTTCTTTCTTTATTTTTGTTTTATGTGTATGGATGTTTTGTCTGCACGTATGTCTATGCACCACATGCGTGCCTGGGACCCACAGAGGTCAGAAGAGGGTGTCCAGGCTCTTGGAACTGGAGTTGCAGCTGGTTAGGAGCCACCATGTGGGTGCTGGGAAGTGAACCCCAGCAAGAGCTGTGAGTGCTTTAACCACTGAGCCATCTCTCTCCAGCCTTGTGTTCAAGGTTTGCTCTTGGTACAGTGTTTCATGTCTTATTCTTGTATTTGCCTATGGCCTTGTAACTAATCTTATGATCTGACATCCCACTGGTGACCCTAAGAAGTGACCCAGTTAAGTGGGACAGACAGCTCTTTAGAATCCTAACCTCACCGGGCGTTGGTGGTGCACACCTTTAATCCCAGCACTCCGGAGAATCTCTGTGAGTTCGAGGCCATCCGGGTCTACCGAACGAGTTCCACGACAGGCTCCAAAACAATACAGAGAAGAAAAAAAAAAAAAGTCCTAACCTTACCTGTTATTTTCAGGAAGCACCTTACCTGTTATTTTCAGGAAGCAGCCCCTAGAGGGTGCTTTGATGCTTGTGGAGGGCATAGTGATTTTTATTTTCTGCAGTTTGGTTTTTTTATAGATGGAGTATGGAAATATACAGTGATTTTTGATTATTATTTTATCTGTAAAATAAAGAGTGTGTAGTTCTCCAGAGCTAATTTTGGTGATGTAGAAGTGTAAGCTGGAACTACATTGTGGCAGTTAGCTACTCTGAGGAAACTGGAGACGTTTCTTTCTCCCAGCAACACCTTATTGGTAACTGATGGCAGTGCACAGCAGACGAGAAAGAACGAGCAGGGGACAAAAGTACTGTTTTCTAGTTCTTCAGTGTGTTGTTTTAAATAATGTTACATATTTAAAATTAAATGTGAAAGAACACCTGGGAAAATAAATATTATAAGAAATTGCATAATAAAAAGAGCACATCCCACAGTACAAATAAGAGGTAAGTATCTCCCTAATGACTTTTTTTTTGGGAGAGGAGCTTACTGTGTAGCCCAGGTTGGCTTTCTTCTGCCTCAGCCTCTGAGCTGGGTTTATAGGCACTTGCTACGTGACTCCTCTTATTCTGTGTACTCCAACTGTACCAACTTTCCAGCTGTACCAGATGCCATCCAGTCCAGACTAGACAGCACTATTGGAATTATGAATTCCCCTGACTTTGAATTGTTTCCTTTCTGAGGTACTGCCACCATCCACCATTACACTTTATCTTGGTCAGCTTGTTATTAGTGACACTCCCTGTGTCTGAGGGCTTCCCTGTACCTCTGGCCAGGAGCTGTTCTCTTCCAGTGTATACTAGAAGCATGGGCTCCCAGTGTGCTCACCCACATGCAGCATCCAGCAGTCAATGGAGGGCATATTCATCCAGCTTTCCTGCTGACAGAGCTTGTGGGACTCAGCACAAAGGGCTCAGTGTCTAGTTATGTTTCTAGTGGAGCCGAGTGTCCTCTGTCTCCTGTAACCTACAGGTTTTTCTCAGAGTGATTTCAAAGACTAATTGTAAAACATAGTATCCCCTTCAGTTCTAACTTTTCAGTGAACTAAGTTATGTGCCTGGTTGATTTCTCAAACACCTCTACCAGTCAGTTTCAGTACCGAATTTAAAAGTGTTTCATGTCATGGACTTTTTATTCACTCCCTCCCTTCCCCCCCTTTAAATTGGTGTTCTTAAGAAAAAAAATGGTCACTGACCAATTGAGTTGAACACTGTAGTTTCTAGTTATTTTGATAACTAAGAGAGAAATAAATTCCCTGCTAACATTAGCATATCAGGGAGCAAATAACATGTGTTTTGGAAGAGGCCGTGTTCTCTTCCTTAAGATAGATGTTTAGTGATTTGGTGTTGTGGGTAATGCTATGAATTTGTGATTTGCATGGCTTCAGATGTCATCATTTTTCCCCTACTTTCTAGGAAGTAACAGCTAGCAGTCGCCACTATGTTGACAGGCTATTTGACCCTGATCCCCAGAAAGTTCTCCAAGGTGTCATGTAAGTAGTATACATTTAAGACTCTATCAAAAAGTCTTGTTTGTCTTCATGTTTTAATCTGCCAGATAATATATGAAAATGCAGGTATAACTTCTTGTCTTCCATTTGGCTTCATTTATGAGATGATCGCTTGACAATATTTTATTATAAAGGTTTATCTGTTGATAGTTATTAACTCATATGATTGGCTTCATTTTTTGTAGAACCCTTGTTTTCTATTTTAAAATGTTTACTTTGGAAGAATGCTTTTGTTTTTAATATCTACAAAAGCAAGATAAAAATGGATAGTTAATAATTGGAAAGCTGTGGGAGAATAGGTTAGTATGATTTTTTTGTTGTTGTTGTTGTCTTGTTTCATATTTTTGGTTAACTCATCAGCTATCATCAGAATTTCCAAGTGATAAAAACCTAAATATCAACATTTAAAAAGCAGTCCTTAGAAAATTTAATTTCTTGATAACAGAGAACATGAATATCCTTCTTTAATGAGGGAAACTTTTTAATCAACACATTGTAGGCAATTGTTTTTTAGATTAAAAGGTAAACAAATGGGGTAAGATTTCAAGTGACTGAAAGTGAATTTTCTGTCCTTTTGAGGTTCAGTGGCTTTTACTTTAACACATTAGTTCTGAGGAAGGAGATCTAGTCTAAGGCTGCTCGTGGAATTGGGAAGCACAGGACCTACATCCTCAGTTCTGTGTAAGGCACAAGGCTCAAACGAGGGTGAGGATGCAATGATTTTGGGGTAGCCATCTGGCACAGCAAATGAGTCTCTTTCCTCTTCACTTACTGTTTTCAGTCAAATGGTACTTTAGGCTTTATTCTTGCTCAGCCATGGTAAGCTGAGATGCTTTGCTTATAGACCTTCTTTTGACTATAATTCTTTTTTAAAATAATGACATGTGGCTTGGCAGCGGTGGCACACACCTTTAGTCCCAGTACTCCAGTACTCGGGAGACAGAGGCAGGCATATCTATATGAGTAGAAGGCCAGCCTAGTCTACAAAGCTAGGTCCCAGACAGCCAGGGCTACATAAAGAAACCCTGTCTCAGCTGGGCTGTGGTGGCACACGCCTTTAATCCCAGTACTTGGGAGGCAGAGGCAGGAGAATCTCTGTGAGTTTGAGACCAGCCTGGTCTATAAGAGCTACTTCCAGGACAGCCTCAAAAGCCACAGAGAAACCCTGTCTCAGAAGAAGAAGAAGAAGAAGGAGGAGAGAGGAGGAGGAAGAGGAGAGAGGAGGAGAGGAGGAGGAGAGGAGGAGGAGGAGGAGGAGGAGGAGGAGGAGGAAGAAGAAGAAGAAGAAGAAGAAGAAGAAGAAGAAGAAGAAGAAGAAGAAGAAGAAGCCGCCCTGTCTTGAAAAAACAAAACAAAAATTACATGTGTGTGCACGCACATGCCTGAGTGTATATATGTGCATTATATGCATACAAGTACCTGCAGAAGCCAAAAGAGGGTGTTGGATTCCCTTATATTGGAGTTACAGGTGTTGTGAGCTACACACTGTGGGCTCTGCAAGAGCAGAGAGTGATTTTAACTGTTGAGCCTTCTCTCCAGCCCCTTGACTGCAATTCTTATTCAAAGCCAGGAAAGGCAGGCTGGAACTCACTTAAAATACTTGACACTATTTTTGCCCTTTGTTTTAGAGAAACAAGAAGAGATGATAACCACTGCCCATGTTAACTTTGAGAGTTTATCGTGATTTAGTCAGCCCTCTTAAAGACTAGTTTGAATGTTATCAGAAAAAGTGGTATAAAAACCCCCATTGAGTTTTGGTTATGACTATATAGGAAAATTAGTTAAGAGGGAGGTTTAAGTAACATAGCTCTGTAGGCAAGGCGGACAGACACTGCCTCCAAAGACCAGACAGCTCTCCAGATAGAGAATACTAACTATAACTTAGGATTCTTCAGTTTAGTTGAAAATGCTCACTCAGTATATATTAGAAGATGATACTTTTATCATTGTTACTGCTTGGTAAGAGAAAGCTAGATTTGCTAGATCTTACCTGACAAACTTGTACCCTGGGTTCTGTCTGATATAACTAAACTCAGTGCTACCTGTCACTTCAGAGAAATTTTAACTGTAGCTTTTGGAAAGTTGACAAGTGAGAGAGTTGAAGAGTAAGAGATGAGAGAACAGGAGGAACACCACACTGTAACAACACAGCAGTGTAGGTGTAATGTGATAGCCTCAGACATGGTTAGCTGTCTGTCATGTTAGGCAGGCAGTGAGGCCGTGGATTGAGCATGGGCATTGGAGTTGGCCAACAGTAGGTTAGATCTCTGGTTGTGACATTTCCTGGTGGGGTCTTTTCCTATCTTGTGTTTGGGCCAATTACTCAATTTCCTTGTCATCTTAAAGAGTAAATAACCACCTATCCTGCCAGGTAGTTGTGAGAAGCAACTCAGAAATACAGAATTCAGTGTCTGGTGTGTTGTGGATACCACCCATTGTCATTGAAGTGGTCAGCTTTTACTGGTCTAGTTAAAAATAACTTTAAAAATGATATGAAGGGGCATTGACTTCCCGAGTCTTCCCCTCTGCTTCATGGAGGTTCTTTCTCTCTGTGTGTTTGCTGTGTGTGTGTTTCCTCACCCCTAATAAAAAGCCTTTCTTCAACTGATGGAAAAACAAAAGATGAGTCTCTTCAGAAAAAAAAAAAAAATCAGAATAGCTGGGCGGTGTTAGTGTACTTCTTCAATCCCAGCACTTGGAAGGCAGAGGCAGGTACTTCTTAATGAGTTCAAGGCCATCCTGGTCTACAAAGTTACACAGAGAAACCCTGTCTCGAAAAAACAAAACAAAACAAAAATCAGAATAATGCAATTTGAACTGAAGAGAGAAGAGGGAGAGGAGCTAGAGTATTTGATTCAGATGAGAGTGCAAGTGGTAATATGCTTGCAGTAGCAGTGATGGCAGCCTACATCTGTTGATAATTTGAAAGGAACACAGCACCAACCCTTGTTTTTCCACTCTGTTTCAAAGTGCAGCTAGCCTTACAGAGGCATTTTTACTGAGATTTTGATAAAGCTTTTTTCTCTACATACAGATATTTATTTTCCCTGAACAATGTCACTATCTGAAAATTACAAGTTATAGAGTAAAAGGTGAACTATATTTTAACATGTATTTATTTTTAGATATATTTGTTCAGTACAATATTGATAAGAGGAAAAAGGGAACCACAATAATACAGGAAAAGGTGCACATTTTCCTAACATTATATAGGAGTCATGTTGGATACAACGGGTATCTAGAGGGAAATATCTAGAATAGAGCCAACCAAAGTTAACCTTTTAGTTTTAGGGGAGGAATAGATAGAAACTGAAGTAAACAGTTGTAAATCCAAAATCTAAATGGACGCACATAAAAGAATTGATGAGAACTATAGCTTAATCCACAAGCCAACTGAGTTTTATTTTTTAAGCTCCATTAAATTTATTTTTTCTCACAAAATATTATGAATATAAATAACATTATAAGAAAAACAAAGTTGAAGAAATTAAATGTAAGCGATGTATTTTCATCATAGCCTATTAACTATTGACATGATTGTAAACATAGAAAGCCACTTTGTGGATAATGCAGAGCATGATGGAACATCTTACCTAGTCAGCGAGTGCAACCTTTTTGGAAAAGTTCTATTAAGAATCAGTACTACCGCTGGGCATTGGTGGCACACGCCTTTAATCCCAGCACTCGGGAGGCAGAGGCAGGTGGATCTCTGTGAGTTCGAGGCCAGCCTGGTCTCCAGAGCGAGTGCCAGGACAGGCTCCAAAGCTACACAGAGAAACCCTGTCTCAAACAAACAAAACAAACAAACAAACAAACTTGACAGTTGTTAAAGAATGAACAATCATCCTTTTAGGGGGATGGGGGGCGGCGTTCCAAGACAAGGTTTCCCTGTGTTGCCTTGGCTGTCCTGGACCTAGCTCTGTAAACCAGACTGGACTTGAACTTACAGAGATCCTCCACCTCTGCCCCCCAAGTGCTGGAACTGAAGGTGTGCACCACCCCCACCTGGCTACATCTTAAAGTCAAATTTGTATTGCTTTGTTTTGTTTTTTTGTTTATATATAATATATCTTTTCATATATACAAGGCACCTGTTTGCTGCCACGATATTCTGTAGTGTTCTAATACACTGATGTTTTTTGGAGTGATTAGATTTAAAATATTAATATGCTTCAAATGTTGGACATTTGTTACACAATTATAAGTTGTATACTTTGGTTTTTTTTTTTGAGAAAGTAAGGTGATTTGCAGTCATGTTGGTAAAACAGTTAATTCAGTATATAGTCCAATTTCTGAGGCAGTATGTAATTTTAGAATTGTTGATTCATTAGGAGTAGATATGATCAAGATATATTGTATAAACGTATGAAATCATAAAGATATTCTAAAAATATTTATTTGCTACTAAGGAACCTGAAGATGCTGTAGAGAAATTACATATTTACTATAAAGTATTTTAAGCTTATGTAAGTTTCTGAAATTACATTTTAAATATCTGCACCACAGAGTAATTTATAAGAATGAGCCAAATTACTGCCAGTTTTCAGGCCTATTCTGTTGCACATGTGGTTAGGAATATGGTTCTTGTTTAAGTTGATTTGAGCTGAGATTCCTATGAGGATGCAGCTTGGGTGTAGAGGGGACTTGTTTAGCATACAAAGACCTGGTTTGATCCCAGAACTGGAAAAATAAGTTGATTCGTAGTTCAAACTTATGATAAATAAATCATCACCTTTCATTTTTAAATTCTCTTTGCTAAGGATTGATCCTTGTTAAGCACATACCCTAGTCCCTGAAGTCTAATTAATGTAGCAGCTTATGAATGGCTAGTTGTTAATTGTAAATAGAAATATTGTTTAATTGGGATGTGAATATATGTACCTCATTTTCTAGCCATGCTTAGAAACTGAAAGCTCTGCCAGCCTTTAGTTCTAGCACTTAGGAGGTAGAGACAGGAGAATTTCTCAGTCCGAGGCCAGTCAGGTCTACAGAGTGGTCTACAGTGCTACACAGAGAAACCATGCCTCAAAAACCAAAACCAAAACCCTAAAACAAACAAACCAAAAGAAGGATGAAAGCTCGTTGTACTCGAATGATTTAATAAGATGTATTATAGTGCCTTCGTTTTTGAAGATATTGCTTCATTCTTAGCTACCCACAAATGTGTGGGATTGTTTTCTTTCTTAATTTCAGCTTATTGTCTTTGATGATGTGAGTTTATAAGTGGGCCAAGCCTCATACTTAACTGTAGATTTTAGTGCCCAACATATTATTCAGCTATTACCACTTAGAATAAAAATGACTGAAATAGTAGTTTCTTCTAAGAGAGCTGCCTCAAGTAATTGAAAAATAACACTGGTTCATAATAAACTGGTGTAGCTGATCTTTAGTCTGGAACTCCAACCTTAAATGTTATTTTATTTTAATAGGTTTAGAAGTAAATATAGACTTATTCCTGTTTGAAACTTTGTTTCTTCAGGAGCTCTAGATTTCAGGTTTTTGTTTTTTTTTTTTTTTTCTTGCCACTATTTTAACAGCAAGGTATACTGTTTACTTTCGCTCTGTGCTCTATTTAAATATCTGCTTGGTAGGCAATATACATTGCATTAAATATTTGAGGTCTTTGTAACCTTTTTCAGAGCAGAGAAAAAGGAAGTGGAGAGTTTAGTCTCCATGTAATACTATGTGTCTCCTAAAACCATATGTTGTGTGCAAAACTGAGATTGTAGCTGAACCCTTTGCCTGGCAAGTGCATTAAGGTGCATTTGCAGTGTTTTAATACTGACTCCTCTCATCCCCTAAAATGGGCTATTTCCAAAACATGTGATTTTTAAGCTTTTTTTCTGCCTACAATCTCTTCTGTTTTTCTTCTTTTTTTAATATTTATTTTTTGACAGTTTAATGCATGTAAACAGCATATCTTGATCATAACCCCCTAATGCACAGATACTATTTTAACTTTAATTTAGTATGCATGAAATCATAGTATGTCCAGTGTTTGCCTCACGATCTAAAAATACCATCAGCAATGTGTGGTGACATCAGCTTTCAACACATCTGTAAACATGCCAGGATTCCCCTGTGATAACTGAAGAATTGCAGAAGAGGGTTAGTTGATACTTTTTGTGTGTCTTAGTTAGACGCTGAGGATTGAACCCAGAGCCTTGGGCATGTTAGGCAAGCTCATTGCCATGGAGCCATACTCCCATCCAATAAATTTGGTTGGTGTTGGAAACACATACTTGCTGATTATGTTTAAAGGTCGCTTTCACCCTCTCATCTCCACCCACATTTGCTACCAGATCATGTTCTGCTAACTCTGCAACTTTTTCTAGAATTGTAACTTTCAAGATTGCAAAATATTCTTTTTACATTTTTTTTAAGATTGAAAAATAGTGTTTTACATAATAGTCCTCTGCTGTCTAAAACAGGGAGAAACAGTGTTTGGGAGAGCTTATTTTGTGATGCAAAAGCGATGGGTGTATTAAAAACCTGAGTGCCCCCTAACAGTGGTCTTAACACTTCCTGATCTGATTCTCCCTTATTATTTGGAACACTGTTCTACTATCTTGCAATGTTTTAGACTCATAGTAACAACATCTGCTTAACACACTTAATTCCCAGAAGAATGTCATTCCTTCCCTGCTTGTCGAGATAAGATGATTTAGAGTGTTCTAATATGTAAATGCTTAGTTCTAACTACTGTAGAAACCTGAGGTAGTTGATTGCAGTAGCTGCTAGGGTGTCCCGAGAAATCTGTGTGATATTGATGACTCAAGTACAGTGAATATTGCTGAACTGGGTCTGATTTTCCAAAATTCTTAACTTTGTTTTTCTTTGTATTTAACTCATTTAATTAGCAGAAGGACTGTCACCCACATAGAATAGACTTTCCTACATTATCCTGCTGTGTGAACTCTCCTGGGGGAGGTGGGAGGAATGCCTCTGTCTGCCCAGTGAATGCCAGGGGCAAAACGTTTGCTTTCCTTACTGTAGCGTAGTCGAGGATATCATGAAACAGCCATAGACTTTCTGGGCCCTGAGCACCTGGTGAAAGTGATGAGAACTTCTCAGTATAGAAATGCTCATATTTTGGAATATAATTTTACTTTGAAGTAAAGAACTCAGCTTTGTGTGGCTAGAATAAAAACTGGCAAAAAATATACAAAAATTAATTTTTTATTTTCCTAAAAGATGATTGGATACCTAAACAAAAATACTAATACTACGTGATGTGTTATTTCTAACCAATACTACAAAATGTATGACCTCAGCAGTACATAGAAAGGATGGGATGGGAATGTGTTCACAAGTCTCTTCTGTTGTTTATCATATGAAGACTCAATGTAGGAAATGAAATATTGCATTGGAAATTTTAAAGAAGCCACCAAAAAATAAAATCAAACCCCAAAGGGGTACAGCTAATAAGAAAATCAAGCAGATAAAATGGAATCAGAAGAAATGTTCAGGGGCTGGAGAGATGGGAGTGATTAAGAATGCTTGCTGCTTTCCCAGAGGACTTGAGTTTGTTGTTTAGCACCCTTGTTGGGTTGTTCCCAGCTACCTGTAAGGCCAGCACTGGGAGATCAGATACCCTCTTCTGACCTCTGTGGGCACCTCTTCTCACATGCATACACACCACACACATGGGTAGGTCACGTGGATGAATATGTGAGAATATAGAGAATATAGAGAATGAATGTGAATTTCCAGAAAGGCTGCTGAGTGCTGATAAAGGGTTAAGGATTAGTGGCTCTAAGGTCAGAGGAGAGGTGGAACATAGTGGTCCCTGCTACAAAGTCAGGTGACTTGCATTGGCTGGTGGTTTGTCATCTACTCCCAGAGCTGTATTAAAGGTGGCCCAACATACTCTGTTGTACTCAAAGGATTGTTGCCGTGTTAGAAGAAGCCAGCTTGCTTCTAGTGGAAGTTTTTACCAGGACTCGGGATTTGTCTTTCTCTCTGCTTCCTGTTGTACAGTTGCACAGCCAGTTAGCACCTCTCTCCCCTTTTCTTCTTCAGCACTGTAGGTGCCAAGGGTGAGGGATTGGAATTTGTCTCTCACTTCTGGACTTGCATTATCCAAGGTGTTGCATGACAAAGTGAATGAGATGGTCTTTGATTCTTTCCTATGCTGTCTCAACATACTTGTTTTTTTTTTTTTTTTCTTCCCCTGAATTCAGAGACATGAAAAATGCTGTAATTGGAAACAATAAACAAAAAGCCAACCTCATTGTTTTAGGAGCTGTTCCAAGGTATGTTTACTGTTGATAACTTATTTTTCTTCCATTCATGCCAAGTTTCTAATGTACTTCTTCAATTTTAAGATTCCCCCTTGCTTATCATTTTCTTTCTTTTCTTTTACTAAATGTTTTAAAATACAGAATCATTTCTAAGGAATCATATATACATAAATGCAAGTGTGTATGTATGTGTGTGTTTAGGGAGCCTTGGGGCTCATAGAATAAGGACAGTGGTCATAAGTGGTAGAGGTTGACGATTTGGGGAGTAGTTCTTTGGCAAGCTGGGCTCAAATGGGAATGGGATAATTAGGAAGAGAAGAAAGCTTTCTTTTCAGGAAGAACTTCACAAGGACTCTGAACATTTTCGTTAAGAAAATTAGTAAGAGGTCCTCTTAGTACTACTGCTCTGAATTCAGGGTCCATTTATACTTTGCATTTAAGATTCAGTAGAACTTGGCATTAGGAGTCTTCAACTTTTGATGGGACCCGCCAGGAAGTGGCAGATAACATGGGACATGGTGCTGTTTCTTTAGAGTCCACTTGTTTACAACTTTCAGGCTTATAGTTTGGTAAAGTGAGATATTTATTTTGTATAAAATAAGACAGTTTCTTAGATTTTTGTCTCTTGCTGTTGTTTTCATCGAATTAGCAGATGGTATAAATAAGTATTACTAAAAATACAAATATGTTCAGACAACCATATTTTTATTTTTAATTATTTTTTTGAGATTATAATATAATTATACTATTTTCACCTTCTCTTTCATCTTTCCAAACCTTCCGTCTTGCACTCTTTCTCTTGTTATTAATTGTTGGGGTTGTGTGTATACATAAATACAGCTTACTCAGTTTATATAATGTTTCTTGTGTACATGTTTTCAGAGATGACCATTGGCTAACCAGTTGGCATGCTCTTCTTTGGAGAAAACTTTATCCTGTTCTCAGTGTTCCTTACTTGTACTTCTTATCTAGGTTGAGGCTGTCCATGTTAGCATGTGCATTGGTGTTATCCATGTTTAGTGAGTCATGTGGTGAGACATTACAGTCTCACAGCAACCTCCCCATTCCTCTGGCTCTTCCAATCTTTCTGCCTACTCTTCCACAGTGTTCCCTGAGCCTTGGGTGCAGGAGTTGTGTATAAAAGTGCCAGTTGCGAGTATGCTCTACAACTCTGCCTTTGATTTTATTTTTATTATACGGGTTATATTTCCCACATTGCTTTGTTGCATTAATTACTTTTTGTTTTGCAGTCTGTTTAACAAGTCCCCTTTATTTTTTTAGATTATTGTATTTGCTTCAACAAGAAACCTCAAGCACAGAGCTGAAAACTGAATGTGCCGTGGTGTTAGGGAGTCTTGCGATGGGCACAGAAAACAATGTCAAGTCTCTTCTAGACTGCCATATTATCCCTGCCTTACTACAAGGTGTGTAGGGAACCAGTTTCTCCATATTCTGTTTATAGCATTTTATTTATTTTTATTTTTTTGCAGATTTTTAAATTTGAATTAGAAACAAGGTTTTTTACATGACAATCCCAGTTCCCTCTCCCTCCCCTCATCCCCTCCCACCCCTATGGTGGCCCATGCCTTTGATGGAGCTCTAAGTTTGAGGACAACCTGGACTACAGAGCGAGTTCCAACATAGCCAGGGCTACACAGAAAAACCCTGTCTCAAAAAACAAAACCAAACAAACAAACAAAAATGTGTCTCACATGTAGTTTCTCTCAATAGGACTGCTATCCCCAGACCTGAAGTTCATTGAAGCCTGCCTCCGATGCCTACGGACCATCTTCACCAGTCCTGTCACTCCAGAGGAGCTATTGTATACAGTGAGTTTGGGGTATTTTGGGGTCATAGTTTGATTTCTTTGTCAATCTATTTTCCTAGTGTATCCTAATTCACCATAACTGTCAGATGTGGAAGTCCCAACAAGTTTTGACTTTCTGCTTATTGGGAATGTTAATGTTCTTGGCCTTTTTTTTTTTTTTTTTTTTAAGATTTTATTTATTTTTTATTATGTATAGTGTTCTGCCTGCATATATGCCTGCAGGCCAGAAGAGGGCACCAGATCTCATACAGATGGTTGTGAACCACCATATGGTTGCTGGGAATTGAACTAAGGACCTCTGGTAGAACAGTCAGTGATCTTAACCTCTGAGCCATCTCTCCAGCCCCATGTTCTTGGCTTTGTAAATAAGCTAATGACAGTTACACACTTTGAGAACTCTTTCATGCTGCTCTTTATTTACTTATCTGTTTATTTATTAGTTTATTTCAAGACAGGTTTCTCTGTGTTATAGCCCTGGCTGTCCTAGAACTCACTCTGTAGACCAGGCTGAGCTCGAATTCACAGAGCTCCGCCTACCTCTGCCTCCTGAGTTCTGGACTAAAGGGGTGTGTCACCACTGCCTGGCCTCTTTTTAAAGGCTCATTTCTGTGTTAATTATATGTAAATTAAGGAAGGATGTTTTTCTAAATTGTGAAACATTTCAGTTTTATGCCTTGGAGATTTTCTATCATAGAGATAGTAGAGAATTCAAAACTGTTAGATGTCAGGGTAGCAGTGGAGTGGGGTGTGGGCAGCAGCAGAGCTGTTCAGTGTACTTAGCTGGCTGCATCATGTAAAGATTGGCTGTCAGAACTGCTCAGGCACTAAGTAGACAGTCCAGTGAGGAAAGGAGGGGTTTCTACTTTGTAATCCTACTTACTGGACAGGTAACGGAGGCAGTTTCATAACTTCTTTGTTTTATTTATCATCTATGAACTACAGGTTCAGAAATTCAGTTGACAGAGAGGGACGCACATGAGGAATGGGTTGTGGCTTGTTGGAGGAGATTGGTGAATCAGAGAACAGTAGAGGAAAGGGAGGGGAGCGGAGGAGAGAGGAGAGGAGAAAGGGAAGGGAGGGGAGGAGAGGAGGGAAGAGGGAAGGAAAGGAAGACTGGTGGAAGTGAACAGCGTCTCAGAATCTGCCTCCTGATCAGCCCCTCTTCCCTCTACTCATTCTCAGCCTCTGGGCTTTTCTGGCTATTTTGAGGTTCTAAGTCTTTATTTTGTTTTTAACTACTCATAACAACACAACGGAGCATACTAACATGCAAGTCAGGGGCAGCGATTCCACTTTTAGGGAATTACAGCCTTCTGTTTTCCTTACTTAGCCCTTATATATCTTGGGCATTTTTTTCTTCTTCACTTTCTGTTGTTGTCTGTAGACCAGCATAATGTCTTTGGGAAGTTAGTTAGGCTGAAGATATTTAGGTCCTCCCCCAGGCTTACAGTATCAGAATCAGTCACGGAGAACATCCCTTGGAAATTTGTGTGCACATTTGTATATGAGCATGGTTCTGGAATGTGGTTCACTTTTACTAGGAAGCTTGAGCCAAGTTCCCTTTTTCTACCTGGTTTAGAGCAAAAATACCCTTTAAGTTTGTGGTTCTTTTGCATTACAAGTAAAAGGAGATCTTGGAAAGCCTTGTAACAAGGTTCTCTTTTCCTTTGCCACCATGTGTCATCAATAAGTAAGCTAATGGTCTTTAGACTGTTTTTATGCCTATATATATTTGTGTATGGGGTGTGTGTTTGTGTGTTGGTGTTCTTGCACATGTGAGAGCAGAAATTGACATTCGGTGTCTTCCTTAGTTGCTCTCCATCTTATATATTGAACCAGGACCCATAGATTGATATAACCTCGCTAACTGACCTGTTTTGGAGATCACCCTGTCTGCTTCCTGAGGCTGGGATTACTGGTGGGCTGCCATGCCCACTGGCTTTTCTGTGGGTCCTGGGGATCTGAACTCTGATCCTCATGCTTGCATGGCAGCTTGCACAGCAGACACTTTACCCATGGAGCCATCTCTTCAGCCTAGTAGTGGGCCTTATGTGAGAAGTTACTAATGATTCGAAGTATCCTGTCTTGGGTACATTGAAAATAGCTAACTAGTCATTATTACTGCTACTGGTGCTTATCATAAAATCCCAGGACCCAAAATATCAGATTATTTTGTATAGCACTTATTCTGTATAAGACATTTAATATTGTCTGTGTTAACACGTTATCCCATTACATTTTGGCTTCAGAACTGATTTCTTTCTATTCTTTACAATGAAGCTGTTTTATAGCGAGAATATTGGTTACTTATATTAAGTTCCTTGTATTTTATTTTCAAGGATGAGTATGAAAATATCTTTCCTTATCCCATGCTTGAATAGTTCTGATGGCCATGATGCTTTTATTTTGCTGTTCCTGAAAGAGACTTGATTTAATACCAGTAAGATGAGAAGCTTTGCTATGTACTCTTGCAGAAAGACTTTGCCACATATGCTTAACCCCTAAGTTCCTTGTTGCTGTCTGCCCCTTCCCTTCCATCCAGGATGCAACGGTGATACCGCACCTCATGGCTCTGCTGAGCAGGTCTCGATACACCCAGGAGTATATCTGCCAGATCTTCTCACACTGTTGCAAAGTAAGAACTAGAGTAAATGTTCTCACTGTAAACTTGTGAGTCTTCTTGTAACAAAGAGCTAATTGGTTTGCTCTCTGGCTGTGATTGTTATGCTTAGGGGTCAGTGTTCGTTTAACATCTCAGCATCATGTAGGTTTTTTTTTTTTTTTTACTTCAGCATACTGTTTGTTTGTTTCCTTATTGAGAGCTTTAACCTTTTCACTTAAAGGAAGTGCTTGAAAGCTTCTGTTGAGCATAACCAAGTTGCTGGCAGGGCAGCATGAAAAGGTCTCAGGGCAGTGTGGGAAGAGTGCAGAGCCCACAGCACATCATGCCGCCCTCCAGAGTCCTCCATGTGCTCTGAAAATCCCATTTCTGTGCTTTTAAAAGGCTCCAACCTACACTGAAAAGTGCTATTCATTTTGATTCATATATTGGATAGTCTCTTAGGTAACCATGGGTGATTATTTATGTGAAATCTTTGATAATTTCTAAATACTTCTAAGCAGTTGTTGCTTATATTCTGTTGATCCAGCCAGTGGCTGAGGACAGCATTACCCACCTTCCTATCATGTGTAACACAGATGCTAGGTAAGGAGCTCCTGACCTCAGAAAGAAAGGAGTAAATACACCCACAGCAGGAAGATCACTCCCTGTGCTCTTAGCATATCTTCCCAAATAAAATGAGTTCACCTGGCTTCAGGAATGACATCTACATTATAATGTAATTATTTTAAACCCCACCCAGTCCCTAACTGATTATCACAGTCTAAAATATAAGTGTTTTTGTTTTGTTTTGTTTTTTGATCAAAAATTCTTGAGATTTCTCTTCCTGATTGTTTTGACAGTGTGTAGGCCAACTCATAGAAAATGAAACTTTTTTGAAATTCATTTCCTAACAGTGGGATCAAACTCACAAGATGTAAGTATTTATAACAATAGAATGATGTTTTAGACCCATCCCTGTAAGTAGCTTTAGAGGTTATGCACCAGAAGTTTCCAGCACCTGAAATTGCTCAGTGCTATTCCAGTTGTTATCCCAGAGGTAGGAGCCATTCCATCGCTACTCCTTTCCTGGGGAGATTATGCCAGCCACCCTCCAAACACTACTAGCAAACAGCCTTATCAGAGAAAAATCACCTTTACTAATCTTTTCTATTTTTTTTGCCTGATAGTCCATAGATATTAAATGATCACATTTAAGTATTCTGAGATCTAACTAAACCTCAAGGAACATTATGAGCCCAAGTCAACACTACTAACTCAAAGTGCAACATCAGCTTTACCAATACAGAGTAGTCTTACGCATCTTTAAAAACAACTGTCCATCTGGTTTTTATATTGTCCTTAATCACAAAATCTTTTTGCTTCCATGTTTCTTTCTTGCTGTAGGCTCAAATAAATAAAATCTATAATAGAATTTTAAGACTCAGTCATGGGCCCACTTAGGTAAAACTAAGTGGAATAGGAAAGACTTTACCAATAGATTAAAATGTGTCAGCAGCAAGTCAATTCATATGCTTTGAGGAACAAGACAGAAAAAGCAGATTACTCAAGCATTGTTGTTATAAACTAGTCATAATTACATCCTGGAGTGTTTTTCTGAGTTACTAAGGTACAAAAAAAGGTCTAGTGATAATAGTTGCTAGAATTCTAATTTCTAAATTGTTGCTGCTTTGTAAGCAGTATTTCAGATTGCTGAGATTTCTTTGTTGTTTAAGACTGAAAGGGCTTATGTAATCACTGCCTCGTGGGTGTCGTCTTACTGCCTACCCACTAGATTCTTGCAGAGATGAAAGAGACACTTGACAAAAATTCAAAGTGAGCCCTCTTCTCCATTTGGCTTTCCTTGTAGTTCTTTCACAACCCTGTGCAGAGGCTTAGAGAGAAGGAAGACCTTGTTTGGTAACACCTATTTGTTGCCATCTCTTGAGATAAAAAGTAAGGTATCTCAACAAATGGGAAGCAATTCTCTACAGACGATTACAGTGTGCTGGATCTGTTCCCTGGCATTTGTAAATGCAGCCTTTGTTAGTACAACTATTGAGAGATGGTTTGGACCTTAGAGAGAAATTGAGAGACTGGAAATCTTATAATTACAGAGCAATCATCTAATAGAAGTGGGTTAGGACAAGTGAGAAAAAGCATATGTACTAATACGATGTCTAAGATGCATTGTGAAGAGAATTTAAAGCGTTAGAGCAGTGTATTTAGTATTCTACTGTTTGAGTTAAAATGGGATAAAGCATACACATGCATTTGTTGTTTGTTTTGAGATAGGGTCTTACTGTATAACCTTGGCTGTTTTTGAATACTATGAAGACCAGGCTGGCCTCAAACTCTGTCTTAAGGCAGAATGGTCTTGTTTTGTAGTGTAGGTTGGTTTTTAGAGTGATCCTTCTGCTCAACCTCTGGATTACTGGGATATAGTTGTAGGCCACATGCCCAGCTTTTTTTTTTATATGTATTAAATACCTTACAGAATAGAAAATAATACATTATAATTAGGTCTCCACATCACAGAAAGGCTGTCTGTAAAGAGAGGGAGGAACAGAGAGGTACAAGTGTGTGAGGCAAGCCTCTTCCTATGTAGCCATTCAGATAAGCTCTGCCAGTGTTTAGACAGCATTTTCTTAGTGTTTAGTGTTTGAGTTCTTTGTATATTCTAGACACTAATCCTCTGTCAGATGTCCCATTCTGTGGCTGGCTCTTCACATGGTTTAGTTTCCTTTGCTGTACAGAAGCTTTTTAGTTTCATGAGATTTAAAATGAAACAGATTTATAGATGACCTTTTTTTTTTTTTTCTAACTTGGCTCCCTCATAATAGTCTCCATCATTATGTTTATAATGAACAAGCTATTTCAAATGAGACAGTTCAGTGAAAGCATTTAGAGCAGTGCCTGTCACACAGTGAGCACTTGGTGAGTAGTGTCCATAATATTATCTGCAGGTTTGTAAATGAGCTGGGAGGAAGGGAAATGGGCTTAAAACCTGTGCCTTGAAAATGTTATCAACAGTTATAAAGGATGTTTTGCGCTATTCTGGGTGGATAGATGATAATAAGTACATTGTGCCCTTGTACTTCTGGAATTTATCATTGTCACCTATATGTAAGCACATAGCCACTATGCTTGTTTATCCTCCTAGATGTGTGATTCTTAACCTGTGCGTCCAGACCTTAGCCCCTTTGGGGGGGGTGCCAAATATCCTATATTTATATTATGATTTGTAACAGTAGCAATATTATAGTTACGAAGAGGCAATGAATTAATTTTTTTGTTTGGGGGTCACTGCAACATGAGAAACTGTATTAAAGGGTCACAGCATTAGGAAAGTTGAGGACCAGTGAGCTAGATTCTTTTCCCTTCTTTATTCTTGGGAGGTAAGGAAGGAGATGTAGACATGCCATGGGAAAGTTATGCCAGCACATTATATACTTAGTTGTGTTCAAACACAGGGCAACTGTGAAATCTATAATGTAGAAAATGTAGTTTACTTTGAGGAAGTGTGGTTTCATCAGAATCATGAGTTTTGTTAATGTGTTACTGTGTTCTCTTCTCTTGCAGGGACCAGATCATCAAACAATTTTGTTTAACCATGGGGCAGTACAGAACATTGCTCACCTACTAACCTCACCCTCTTACAAAGTAAGATGAAAAAAAAAGTTATGTCAGATTTTGTCTTCATTTTCATTAATCCAAAGACACCTGTGTATTTTATTGCTTTTTTGTAGCTGTGATAAGGAGTAGATTTCCATCCATCCATCCATCCATCCATCCAGGATGTTATGTTCCATCAGTAAAGTGGTACAGGCCATTTACTACTACAGAATGTTCTTCTGTTGGAAAAACATTGTCCTTCCTTCTCCATCTTTTCAGGACATTTTATGCCATGAGCTGTGGATTTTCATTTATGAAATAGTATTTCAGGTCTCTCTGGTCAGCTTGCAGTGCTGAACCTCGTGCTTGAGGTGACTCCTTCAAGTGTGCAGTAGCAGTGGCTGCCTGGATCAGGGAGACTCAAACCTGCGTTATATACCTACATACATATCAACATTTAGAATGTATTCTGCTTTGTGTTTTGAGTTAAGATGTCAAAAGTTTTCAGGCTTAATAATTTTCTCTACTGTCTTTTATGTATAGATAAGCAACATTATAACCTATTGTTAAACATCAAGTCAAAGCTTTAGCCATTCACAGTTGCCTAGCTATCAGGCTGTTGAAATAGTGGGGCATTGTCCTGTGTTTTGTTAGAACTAAATAAGGCAGGACAGAGAAGTGCGAATTTTCAACCTCTGTCTCTCTGCTTGTGATGACACTGGTCTGCCCTATTGTCCTTCATTTCCTTTTTGGTAAGGCTGTACCTCAGACATCCACCATGTGGTTATAGGTGAAAGCTTACAGGATAGGAATGCATATGGCACCAGCTCAAAACTAGCCAAAAGCAGGGCAAGGAGCTATGTACTGAAGCCATTTCCTCTGCCTGTGCTATGCAGACTGTCAGGGCTTACACATCAAGAAACACTTGTAACTTCCCTCCAGTTACCCATGGGACTCACCACCCTGGCTCCCTCCCAACCTCATGTCCTCTATCATCATCATCATCATCATCATCATCATCATCTTTATTGTCATCAATGGCTCCCTGAGTTCAATCAGTTCTGGCCATGTGCCTATGGGTGTGGGACCATGCACTGGGGCATAGGCCACCAACCAGTAGCCACGTCCATAAAGAAAAGTGTGTTTCCAAGAAAAGTGAGTTGCCAAGAAGATCAAATATATCATATGAAAATGTGGAAATTTCAAAGAATAAATAAAAATACTATTTTAATATCAGTTGTAGAAGCCAGGTGGTGGTGCATGTCTTTAATCCCAGCACTTGGGAGGCAGAGGCAGATGGATCTTTGTGAGTTGAGGCCAGCCTCATGTACAGAGTGAGTTCCAGGATAGCCAGGGTTACACAAAGAAACCCTGTCTCAAAAAATCAAACCAAACAAAACAGTTAGAGGTGCTGGTGGTTCTCTTGTTAATGCCTAGCCACCTGCCCCTCATGATATTCTAGATAGATTATCTGAAAGAACAAAGGAAAGAAAAACAATTATTCAGGCAGTCATTCATTGACCTTCATTTATGCCATCCTCCAGCTTCATTAATTCCCCATTTTTTAAATTTCCTATCTTTTCTGTACTGGATTTATTGACAGTAACAAATTTTAGAACTTAGAGTTTGTGAGGAAGAAGGGGAATAAGATGCTGTCATTAGCATCGTGTAGGCTCCACCCTAGGGCACATGCCCTCACTGCATAGCATTTCCAGGTGAGGGCAGGGATGTCACATTCCTTGTCCTGCTGGAGCCAGCCAACCTCCTAAGGTGGATCCATGTAGAGTCAGGCTAAGTGGTGAGGATGCATGAGATCATCTGGTGCCTACTCTGCTGAGGATCCCACAGATGTAAACAGAGACTATAGCTTAATCCTCCTCTAACTTTTGTTGTAACGTTGCTTCTTGTTTTGAGACCCAATTCCATCTTACACACATTTATAAGAATACTAAAAACAAAACAAAAGAAAAAACTCCAGAACCCTTTGCTTCAATCCTTTGTACAGAAAGAGACATATCCCATCTGATAGGCCCTTGGTAATTATTGTTAAGCTCCCTCTTTCTTCATTTTGTTTAATTTTTTTTTAGATTTGATTAGGTTTTTTTTCTGTTAATTTGAACTGCTACTATCTCGCTTTCTCCTTTGCTATTATTTCAAAACTGATTTGACGTCTGCTATAGTCTTTGGTTATGCAGGTGGTGTTGTTATTTCTATGGTGCCTTCTTTTAGTCTAGTTTTTCCCATGGTCCTAATGAATGAACTCAAGACCTTGAGTGCTCTGTCTGAACTATACCTCTGTCTACTCTTAATTTAAATAGAATTAAATAATTATTCAGGAGAGGAGTTTGGATTCTGAAACATTAGAGTCATATTTCAAAACTTAAATATATTTTGTTTCTTCATTTGTTTTAACAGGTTCGAATGCAAGCACTGAAATGCTTCTCAGTTTTAGCTTTTGAAAATCCCCAGGTATCGATGACCCTTGTAAATGGTAGGCTGGAACTTTTGGTGGCACCTATGTAATTTAATTTATGAACTTCACAGATTTAAAGGACTTTCTTACACCTTGTATTTTGTTTTCTTTCCAGTTTTGGTTGATGGGGAATTGTTACCACAGATATTTGTGAAGATGTTACAAAGGGATAAGCCTATTGAGATGCAACTTACGTCAGCAAAATGGTAAAAGTCAAAACAGCATGGGAGGAAAACTGCTAACTCTGTAGAATATGAGTATGGTAGCATAATTTGCTCGCTTCCCATCACCATCTTGTTGGCATTCTGAAACTTGAAATCCACTAGACTGTCTTATTTTTCCCTAAACTGGACATGTTTTTTTTTGTTGTTGTTGTTTTTTATTGTTGTTTTTAATACCGGGTATGAGGAACAAGGCTGTCCTCTAAAACTGTTTACAGAAATCCTCCATAAGTTCTCCTTGTCTTTATCGTGAAATAACAGAATTAGGTTAGGTTTGGCCAATACATTCTAAGTGTCCAGCTAGGAAGACAAAGGTAAAGAAAGGCAGAGTGTTGGTGAATTATCACTACATTACTGTGTTGAACATGTGTTGTGCTCCTGTATTAAATGTTTAACTCCAATAGAAAACTTAGAATTTGTATTGCAGGTTTCTTTGTTTGGTTTTGCTCTCAAATTTAAACTGAGTATTTGCCTTTTGTTAATAACTTAATGGTCGCCTAGAAATAGTTTTTTTTTTAGTTTAAAAATATAATACTCCTGACAGTGTGACAATACTAGAAAAATGTCAGTCCTTTAGAATTTAAATAAAATAATTCTGCTGATTTTTGGTGTGTTTTAGTCTGTGTCTTAGCTTACTGAGGAACTCAAACTCAGGAGAGTCCCCCAAGTTCCTGAAGTATTGAGTACTCAGAGCTTGCTTAAGAGACACAAAGTCTTTGTTTTGTTTTTTAATTTTTAAAATCACATTTATTTTGTGTGCACGTGTATATTTGTGCCACTGAGCCCATGTGGAGGTCAGAGGACAGTTGTAATCACAGATTGGTTCTCTTCATGTGGCCATGTGGGTCCCAGGATGGAATTCAGCCTGTCAGGCTTGTCACCTAGTGCCTTTATATGTCGAGCCATCTCACTGCTCCATTTTGTTGGATTTGTTTTTGAATTTTTCTTTTATTATGTTTATTTTCATTCAAAGCTAGATGTAATTATTGAGTAAATTGTTTTTCAGTAGGCTTGAGTCACTGACCAACCCACAGAACTATTGTTGGGACCTCTAAATCCTCATTTCTGATAGAGAGTGATACTGTCCTCTGATACTCCTGCTGGTGGACCTGGACTATTCCTACATAAGACCCTTAACCTTTTTATCATTGTATTTTAACATCTCATTCCTTTGGGGGGGGGGATTTAAGCACTAAAAGTATAAGAGGAGAAAAGGAGAGAGAGAGAATTGTAGAGAAAACAAAAGAACCCACTTTGTGCATAGCAAAAATATATCCACTCATTCCATTCATTGGGGCATTTATTTTGAAGTTTTGTTTGTTCTGTTTTATAGCTAGCCAACTGTTTACATTTGTGTTAAATTTACTTTAGAGCTAACTGAATTTCAGACAAGGAATATCAGAATCTTGTCTCTTAAATGATAGTATATAGGTTTGCTTTTGTTTGTTTTATAAACTCTTAGAAGCAAATAGTGTTTCTTTAACACTAAACCTCAAGAATAATTTGCGTTATTTTATTCCAGTTTAACTTACATGTGCAGAGCTGGAGCCATTCGTACAGATGACAGCTGCATTGTATTAAAAGTAAGCCAGTTCTCTAAAAATGTTGAGTATGAATGTTGTTTTTCTTGTTTCTTTTTTACACACTTGCATTATGATATGGGTGCACTGTGGTGCATGCTTTTAATCCCAGCACTCAGAAGGCAGAGGCAGGAGGATCTCTGTGAGTTTGAGGCCAGCCTGGGCTACAGAGCAAGTCTGGAAAAAAGAAAGAAAGAAAATTAAGTTTACTCATGAGACTGAGTCAGGTGGGTTACATGCTTGAGGCCAGTCTGAAGTATATAGTGAGATCCTGTATAAATAAAACAAAGCACCAAGAAATAATACATAAGTAGATAAATTAGTGACTAGGTTGCATTAATCTTTGGTGAAAGACTTAAGGAACTCCTGAGTAAACAGCTCTAGTAGACTACTAAGGACTTTCATAGAAATGACTGGCTTATTTATTTATTTAGCTCTTACATTCTTTCTCATTGTTAGCATTGGTTTAATAATACTGTCTTCAGATGCTTCAGTTGGAAGTATTGAATTTGATAACCTGTGAATTCATAGTATTGATAAACATTAGTAATTAGAAATGTTAGAAAAAGAATAGGATCTCCCCCTCAGAAGCCTACAGTTGAGTTGTAAAGCCTGAACTAGCCTAGTAAGAAATCAGTAGTAATCACCAGTGTGATGACTTCTGTGGTAAATAATAGAATAGGATGATGCATCTGTCTTTGAGGCATTTATGCTCCTGTAAGTAACCTCAATAAAATCCATTTGTTTACCAAGTTTGGGGGAAAAACAGGAACCTAGAGAACAGTAAAGCATATTTGACTGTGGTCGTCAGGACGGCTTCCTATTAATGTTAACACTTCAGTATCTACTTTTACATCAGCCTTCGAAATAATAGACACATTGTTGTTTTAAGAGCCTAATATAGACAAGTCACCAAGACCAGTGTCAAGGTGTTTGAAATGCCTCAGAAATAAAATTGAGCAAGTGGATACCACCCTCATTCTAGCATGGTATTGGAAAAACTTAACAATGGTGATTGATATAGTTCATTCACATTTTAGAACTGGTGGAATCTGAGAGAGGTAGGAATTTTTTAAGGTACATTTTGCTTTTGTAACTGTAGGTAGATATTAATCCCAAAAGATAAATAAAAGTGATCCCAGCCATATTACTAAGAAAGGGATATCATTGCTGATTAAACTGCCAGCTCTCTTTTAGGGTGAGTACATAGATAGAACAGACTATTGATGTGGTTTGAACTGTCAGGAGTTGTTAGATGTCTTTTATAAGGTTCTCCATTTGAAAGCAAGTTAGAGTTTCTATTAACATAATTAAGAGTTTAGCGTGCTAGAACAACAATCTTCTGAATTTTACTTGGTTTTGCATTTAAACTTCCAACCAATGCCACTATGGATTGACTTAGTTATCAAATGCTCTTCATCAATCTTTTGCCTTACCAAAAATCAAATAATTGATCTCCCTGCTTTCAGACTTTGCCGTGTCTGGTTCGAATGTGCAGTAAAGAAAGATTACTAGAGGAGAGAGTTGAAGGAGCTGAGACACTCGCCTATCTGATTGAGCCAGATGTTGAGCTACAGAGAATCGCTAGCATAACCGATCACCTCATTGCCATGCTTGCTGACTATTTCAAGTATCCCAGCTCAGTGAGTGCCATCACTGACATTAAAAGGGTATGTTCTTGTGGGTTTTTAAAGTGTTCATACTGTGCACAGCTGTGAAACAATTGATAATTCCATCTGAGGGCCCATTTAAAGAAAGGAATCTTTATTAACATAGATAATAGTTTGTAAGGTTTTAAAATCAAGTTTGTTTAATATTTGTTGTCATTACATTTTTCACTAAGCACAAAATCAAGAACATTCTTGGCTTCCTTAACTAAATCTCCAAAGTTCCTACATTGAGTGTTGGCATATCTAATTCAGTTCAGGGTCACAGAATCATCCCTGGTGCTACTCTTTTCCTTTATCTTTTTTTCTTTGTTTCCTTCCTTCCTTCCTTCCTTCCTTCCTTCCTTCCTTCCTTCCTTCCTTCCCTCCTTCCTTCCTTCCTTTCTTTCTTTCTTTCTTTTTGGTCAAGGGTGGTATTTTTCTTACTTTCTCTTAGTTGATCTCAGTTTACTATTCACCAAAGTCTTTTCTTCTCCCTTTTCCTGTCTTTCCCCATTTTGGTTTCACACTGTGCTTTTGGCTTGAGATGAAATGCTACAATACCATTTAGCCTCAGTTTGGGACCACTAAGAACCAAGCCACGTTCATTTTTTTTTTCTGAAAATAACATTCCCTGGAGTTTGGTATTCCTTTGACTTGTTGCCTCTCAGCCTGTTTGCCATATCCATTTTCTCTAAGAGAATCTATTAACATAACTTTATTTAAGGAGGTCATGGCAGATAGGATAATGACTTTTACTTGTGGTCAGGACCAGTTTATGAATGTGATGGTGGTCCCAAGAATGACTGCTCCCTTCAACTTTCACATGCTCTGACTTCTGAAGCCTCTCATCTAGCAGGGTGTAGCCTACTTGTCATTTAATGTTGAGAATAAATTATGGGTATGTCTTTTCTCTGTCTTAGGAAGACTTGAGATAACTAACTGCCAGGGGTGCTTATATTAGTTACATGCACTGTCCTGTGTTTTAAAGTTATGGGTCAGACTGGGTGGTAGTGGTGAATGCCTTTAATCCCAGTATTCTGAGTTCGAGGCCAGCATGGTCTACAGAGGGAGTTCCAGGGAAGGCTATAAAGCTACACAGAGTAGCCCTCTCTCAAAAAAACCAAAAATAGATAGATAGATAGATAGATAGATAGATAGATAGATAGATGTTATGGGTCAGAAGCCAGATGTGATGACATATCTGTAATTCTGACCACACTCGGGGGGTTGAGGCAGGAGGACAGTGAATTTGATGCTAAATTGTGATACACAATAAAAGATCCTAGCTCAAAACAGGAAACAAGATAAATAATTATATGTCTACTTGTCCTTGGTAGTGTTCTTTCCCTAGTAGAAGTGATAGGCACAGTGCCTTACCTGTTTCCCTGGGACATTTGCTCACTGATAAAGTATCTCACCAATAAGAAATACAAGAGCGAGTCCTGACCCTGGTCTCCTGAACAACCTGAGTTTTCCTCCCCAGCATGACAAGAAGAAAAATGAACGTGTCTCAGGGAACTGTCCTGACACCATCTGTGTAAGCACTTGTCATGTAGTTAACTCATGCATGGAAGATTATTCCTGCTCTTGAGAATTGTTTTTCCATTTCATTTCTTTCATCATAAAACTGGAATAATTTTTAATTGATCTCCAAATGACAAACTGAGTAAAAATTTGATTTATAACCTTTCATTTTGGTGTTGGATTATCCAAAAATGCCTTAACTACAAAGTAGGTAAGACCCATAGAGGGAAATTCTCAAGTTAATAAGTAGATAATTTTTGTCCAGATTTGTGTTGTATGGCATAAGTTATGGCTGGAACGTGGTTACGACTTGAAGGGTTCAACACTCCTGAACTCAACTTAGCTAAGTGAGTGCTTACATTGCAGAGCCCTTCCTCAAGCTGTCAGTGTTAGCGCTTCTGGAGCTACTCTGATGAGTGTCTTCACAGTGACCTCAAGTAGAAACTTGTCTTTATAGAGCATTTCATTCTCCTAAATCTGTAACCAGTGGCAGCCAACTTACAGTGCTTAGTGACACAGCTGACCCACTGTCTGGGCTGTAGCTGACTCAGTGCTTTAAAAGGTTTCAGAGGAGGGTTTCATAGTGTTCTCAACAGGACCTGCAAACTAAATAAGAGTTCACTTTCCCAAGATAATGCCTTTAGGAGGTGCTCATTTAGATAATTACATTATGACTTTTAGTTTTAAAATGTTATTGATAACACCCTGTATAGTTACAATTAATAGTTAAGGATCCTAAGAAAACGTTTCTATTTTAATTTTATGATAGTTTGTTAGGAAAACAGGTTTGTGGAAGAATGTTAACAGTGCCGTTTATGTCTATTTAGGCATAGCAGTAATTGTCTCGTGCCAATAATTATTTTAATACTTTTCTTTCAAAACCCTGGACATAATCTAGAAGATAGTGTTGGTGACCCTAGTATAAAGTTATGGTAGTCACATTTAGACAGAAGTAGACTGCATTTCAAGTCACATTGACATAGACACAGCAAGATCTCAATTGTGAACAGAGTCCAAAAGTCACTAGAAAATTCATTTAGTGACACCACCAATGTTAGTAGTTGCTACTTTCCCTGAAACTCAGTTATTTTTGCTTTATTATTTTATTATAATGTTATATTTTATTAAAATATAACTAATTTGGAATTTATCCTCTCCCCACTTCTTATAGCTTGATCACGACTTAAAACATGCCCATGAACTCCGCCAGGCTGCATTCAAGCTCTATGCCTCTCTTGGAGCAAATGATGAAGACATCCGGAAGAAGGTGAGTCTGGGAGAGGGGCGTCCCCCAGTCCTGACAGCCAGCAGGCAGGGAGTGACGTCAACCTGAAAGTCGTGGTGAAGAGCACTAACAGTGACTGTTTGAATATAATAAAGCAGAGTGACAAAAGGCATAATTGAAGAATGAATGGGACCTGGATCTGGGGGGTTGTTTGTTTTTAGAACATAGAGTGGCATGGCCATGCTGGAATGATAAATAACTGGCCTGCTGTTTTGTGTCATTAATATGGATCATTATGTTGCACACTTTTGCATGTGTTCTGATAAAAATCGTTTCTAGCACTGTGAAGCTTTAGACACCTTGAAAGATCTAACACTAGAATTGTAAATGTTATTTATGGATATACCTTCTAATGCCATTGAGAAGTTCAAATCTCTATTGTATATTGTTCTTTAATAATGTGGCTTAGTTTTATGTTTTGATTTTTAATTTTTATTTTATTTTTTGCTACTGTGCAAGTTTAATGTGAATAAAATCTTTGTGGAATGATGATTTTATGTTTAGTGAGTGGTCATCTGAATTTTCCAGCTCTTCTAAAATGTGTCACTGGTACCTTGTCCCCATGTTAGTCTAACACTGAACTCATGTTCTTCATGGAAGTAGTTCTAGGTAAGATGTACAGTGTTAAATTCTAACCTGGCTCCCTGCACAAACCAAAAGGCTAGAATTTACCACTCAAAAACATACAATCTGATAGATTCCACACAAGGGTATTACAGACATCAACCAACAAAACCACATGTCCTGTCACAAGCAGTCATAGAAGAGCGACTGGACACTATTTATTGAACATGATTTACTGACTCTACATCTGCATTGGTATTTTAAGGAGAATTGTGAGAGAAATTAAAAGTGTTGGCTCTTACCATGGTTTAGAGGAGTATTTTAGGCTTGTTAGAGACATAATGGAACCAACCTTATGTATGCTGGGTGAAATAAATGAACAAGAACCATCTTTGGAGAAACTGAAGTAACAGAAATAAGGGTAGATGTGTGAAGGGCTTTGATTTTAAATCCAGTGTAAAAAGCACAACTAGCAATCTGATTTCTCCAGTTACCTCTTAAAGAGTTTTAGTATATGACTTATAAATCTCATTTTTGACACCTGTGACTTTCACTTGTGAACTGTTATTTCAAAGCAAACATTAGAGATGTGATTTTAATGTGTCTAGCCATGGTTTATGGATGTTGACACTGAAATATTTTGTTCACTTTAGACGTTTTGATGGTGGTAACTCGTGTAGATACAATTAATGATGACATGGACTATGTAACTTAAGAACATGCTGATTTATTAGTGGGTTACTAGGAAACAGGAAGAATATTTTATCCATCCTTACAGCTCCAAAAGACCATGTCATAGAGTAAAAGGGAGTTAGATAGATGGTCCATAATGAGGATAGGATGTTCATTTGTACTTCTTTGTACTTTTTTTTGTCAATAAATGATTGTTTTGCAATTAAAGACTTAATACGTGATATCATGTTCTAGAAGTACTTGAAACATAACAATCTAATCAGTAGTCTACTAAAACTTGTTTTCACATTGTGTACAATTTCCTGGTAAGGCTGTTGATGACTTCTGTAGAAAGATAAATAAAGAACAAGTTATAATTCTTAACTATAGTTTTTATGTGTGTGGTAAAGAAAAGTTACTGTGCTATTCTTATGTGATGGGATTATGTAGAATTTTTAGGAAGTTTTTTAATTCTGGGAAATTGGTGAGTAGTTTACAGTTTATAGAACTCACTGAAGAAGTTGTAAAGTGAGACTTATAAAAAAAATTCTGACAAATTCAGCTTAAAGGCTGGTCTTAGAAGTGGGAAAAATCCTTATTTTTGGTATATAAAAGGTGGTAACTCTTACTTGGTATGCATTTATTACTATTCCTTTCTTTTTATTGAAATGATTATTTGGATAGATTAAATTTGCTTTTTACATGAAGTATTTCTTTCTCTTTTATACTTATGCCTTATGTAATTTGATGATATTCTTTTGTGTAGATTCTTAATGTATATTTTTTAATGTAGCATTTATTCTTGTCAACAGAGAATTTCAGTGTACTGATATATATGTGGATAATTCAAGGACTATAGACCTACCCTCCTAGGCCCCCTCAAATCTATCTATCTATCTATCTATCTATCTATCTATCTATCTATCTATCTATCTATCTATCTATTCATCTATCTATTCATCTATCCATCTATCTTGCATGTTTCAGCTGCAAAGATGAAGTGTGCAGTTGATCTGGTTCATATTGGAAACAGGGTCATAATTCAGTAAATAATATGCATCACAGGGTCTTATTGTGGCCCATTAAGGAAAGGAGGAAGAATGAATACCAGAAAACTAGAGCAAGAAACAGGGACAGTGAGAGGTATACACAGCCATTAAAGGAAAGCAACAATGATCTGTCTTCCTACAATTATGTCTCTCTCTCCCTCCTCTCTCTCTCTTTTAAAAATGGCTAATACCTGATACCTTTTCTTTGAGTCAGACAAAATTCAGTGTAAAACTAAACATGATCTCCATGCCAGAGATTTGCCATCCCTTCTTTGGAATCATGTCACTGTATTTCCATTAAAAAGCAGCAACAGAGTTCAGCTGTTCCTACGACTTCAGAAGAACTCAATAAATACCTGTTGAACAGGAGTTGGGTGTGCTCTTGCACACCTATAATCAAGCACTTGGGAGGTTGGAAGCTGGAGAATCAGGATTTCGAGGTCATTCTCGACTACACAGCAATCTTGAGGCCAGTCTGTCAATCCTCCCCACAACCCTGCAAAATAAGTAAATACATACATACACAAATATATAAATAAATAAAATGTTGAGTGAGTATAGAAACAAAATGCAGAAATGAAATACAGGGTGATGTGTTGTTTAGTATGACTGAATCTTCCTTTCTCCTATGCACAGCAAAGTTGGTGTTTTTATCCCTAGCCTTTATCTTTTATTACTCTGACTTACTTACTAATTTCTTAACTGCTTGTAATGTCTGGTCAGAAGGGTAAAAGAAAGAAGGTTCTGATTGTGAGAGTGAAAGGCATTCCCGTTGGCTGTGTCAATAAAGAAGCCCAAGACAAAGTGTGCTCTCTGAGCTTAATGGGAGTTATAACTTGCTACAATAAACCTAGAAGAATTCAGCTTAACTGTAGTGATGACCCTGATTATGTGAGAGAATAAGGGCCTGGATAGGAAATGAGAGCTCAGGAGAATCCAGAATGTTTTGGCTGTAACTAAATTGACAGTAACACCAAGTAAGCATTAACTCTGGTCTCTCTCTGTCAGGGGCAAATCCAATTTCTAATGATACCACATAATAGTGCTGGTTAGAAAGCAGTAGTTTAGATCGTTGGGCAGGACAACAAGAAGTAGGGCAATAAACCTTCAGATACAGGCATTGGCAGTCATGGTTAAGTCATGCAGAGCTGGGAGTAGAGAGTAACCCTGTAGTCTTGACGCCATTTCTCTTCTAGTGAAGACATGAAGACCATCACTTCATTTCATACCTGTTGATCATCAGGGACGTTAGAAACTGAACAGCGGTTACCTCTCTTTTAATCTCTTCAAGGAACTAATGGAGTGTTTCAGAAATTTAGAAAGTACACAAATGGCAATGGCACAGAATAAATTAAACGGCAAGGAAATTAATCAACTAAGGATGTTGCTTTTGCTTTGGGTAAAAGTAAACACAAAAAGCAAACACATTAGAAATGTTAATGAAATAACTGATTGTAGTCATTGTCCCTTCTGGGGTTCTGACTAGGAGAGCCTTTCTGAACACTTTCCTCTTATGTCTGAGTACTTACATTTTAGCTGGAGATAATTTTTGAATTAGATATTTGAACTAGAATGTAAGCTCCTTGAGGGCAGGGTATTTTGGTTTTTTTTTTTTTTTTAAATTTGTTGTTCACTATTGTGTTGCTAGCATCTACAACTCTGCACAGTTGACAATAAACATTTAATGAATGACCAATAAACAAAGTAATCAAAGTGATAGATGAATGAGCTGTGTTGTAGAATTACATTGTTCTGTAACGGTTCTCAAACTTTCCCAACTTTCCCAGCAATCCCATATGTATGAGAAGAGAAGAACTTGAAAATGGGAGAAGTAGATGTCTGCTCCTTACAGGCGAGGGCTTTCATTAGATACAGCATAGAGAAAATATAAATGGTTCAAGGGGCAGGTCATCCTAATTTCTAAATGCCTACTAACCTGGGGTATGGGTCAAAGAGAACATATTTTATGTCAAAGTCATCTTTACTGTTGTATCCTAATTAGAGATAAAGGAGTAGTGCTGGGGCTGAGTTCACAACTAGCCTGCCAAGACCCTGTGTTCCATTGTCAGCCCTGTAAGATGTAAAAAAATTTTTTTCTTTCTCTATGTGTGATTTATAAACAAAACCCAGAGTGTACAATTGTGAATTTGAAATAAATTTTCTAGGGATAAACATACAGTGTAGTTTGTAGAAATTAACCTGACTGAGAGTTCCACTTGTTCATTAAAGTGATATCACACCTATGTGAAGTATCCTCTAATTAATGAATGCCTGGGTTTTTTAAGGTCAGTTATCCAGTGCTTTCTTCAGCTATACATTAACTAATTGAACTGCTGTTGCAGTTGTATGCATTGCCCAGGCATGTGTAGGGGAGATGAAGAGCAGTAGGTGTTAGTTTAAAACTCAGCAGAGTGAGAAAGGTCAGGCAGTGTCTGATAGGGGCATGAGGAATGATTTGGAAGGAATTATAGTGTACCCGTTGTTTTGAATGAGATTGAAATCGAGTTGCTTTGGGGATGCTACTTTGAATGCTTTTTAAATGCCTTTTATTTCATATATCAAGAATTGAAAACTCAGTTTGTCTCCTGGGCAAGAGATTTACAGTAGCTTTACATGGTCTAAAGCAAAGCAGTCAAGGTTGGGATTCTTTTTCTTTTCTTTTCTTTTTTTTTTTTAAGTGACAGTATCAGGCTATGTTGCCCAGACTTGCTCATGATCCTGGTCTCAAGTGATGCTCTTGCTTCAGCCTTCTGAGTGAGTGGCTGGGACTATAGATGACACCATTGGACTAGCTTGCTTTTTATTTTTAAATTGAACTTAAAAAGAGAAAATAAGAAAAAAAGAGGAAACAAAGAAACAAGAATCTCCTTCTTATCCCTTTTTCTAGCAAGGAAGATTCAACATAATATATTTAATGTGATGTCAGCCACATAATAAGGACTCAATAAATGGCATCATCTGTTTGATTGCTTTAAATTACTTCATTGGAAAAATTTAAATAAGCACCGTATATGTCTTTTGTGTGTGTGAAGATGAGCAACATTGAAGATGTAAAATCCTTATAGGATTTATAATGAAGAAAGTGACTTTATGATGTAAATTGCCCAAAATGTCAGCAAGTTCATTTCAGAAAAAGAATTCTTACATTTCAGAAACATGCTCTTTCTATAATGAATCTCTAATGACAGATTTGTTTTATAATTTTGACTTAAGATACATTTAAAAATCTTGATTTTTTTTTTAATGTTATTTAAGTATCTCTACCCATGATTCGAACTAACACAGTTGCCCCAAGTAATTACCATTTCTAGGAAACAAGTTTCCAAAAGAGAAAAATACACATTTATTTCTCTATTTTAATGGTATAAGATTTTTATAGTATGTTTGTATTTGAAGTCAGTTTTCATATTTTGTGCTTTCTCCAAATTTTGTTAAGCATCTCCTTGAAAAGTTTTATCCTTTGTTAGAGCTTCATTTTGTTGTTATTTGGTCTTTTGGTTAAGAGTATAAATGACCATGAATTTGTGTTTTCAGGTGTGATAGTTTACATGTTTATTTCAAAGGCATGGTGTTGGATTCTGTACTTGTCTCTTTCCTCAGACAGATGTAAGGAATTCCTTCTAAGCCTTACCTATGTATTGAACAGATAGATACCTTGAACATTCTCAGGGTTTTCTATGGCACCACAGACATATCATCTTTTAGGACTTGGCTTTGCTCTCAGAGTTTCTAATTCCTTAACTTAATTGGTGGCTTAATTCTAAGTTACCTTTTAAAGCTGACCTTCTAAGAATTCTAAATGAGTCCTGTGACATTCATTCATGGTAAGTATTTTTAAAGCGATAATGGGGTTTTGCCACATGTCCACAGTGGTGAGACCCTTGACATTCAGCATACTGAATGCAGCAAACCTGCTTGTGATACTGCTATATACACAGTGAAGGTTCTTATAGAAGACAGCAAAAGCCTTTTTACCTCAGAACTTCATTAAATGGAGACATGGAGTTAAGTCTTTTCATACAGTTCATGGTAGGTAGTTGATAAATTCTTTATAATTTAGGTAAAAGATAGGTGGTTTATAAACCAAAAAAAAAAAAATGGGATAAAATATGATCTTTAATTATATTTGTAAACAAATGGGTAACTCACATTTTTCAGGAGTATGTTGTCTGGACATGCAGTATTTTGAGTAACTAAGTACTTGGAATAGCAGAGCTTGAAAGAAATTGAGTTTGTGAAAAATCAAAGCTGTTGTTACCATTTTTCTTCATAATTAAAATGCCAGCACAGGAGTCAACAGGACACATACCTGTTCCCTGTGCAGTTCTTGCCAGTAAGAATGCCTTGTGAGTTTAAGTGGTTGAGCGAAGGTTCTCAGAGCAGAAACACTTTCTGACATGAGAAGAGTAAATTCAGTTCAGACCTGTGCCCTTGAGGCCCTGTCCCAACACAGCCCTGCTCACTTGTCTTGAACTCCCAGGGCAGGTTGAGCAGCTGAGACAGGAGCATGAGCGCCTCCCATTAGAGGATTTACTTACTGTCTGGCCTTTGCACAATGAACTTAGCACTCTGTGCTGACACTGCATAGCTTTAAAAACAAACAAACAAGAAAAACACCAGAAACAGATTTGGTGGAAAATGTGCTTACTTGGAAATGGGACCCACAAAACCAGAAGAGTGAGAAGATGTAGTCTGCCTTTCTGCACAAACTGTTATTAAGCACTAACAGTGTGACGTTGCCACTAGAGATCCCCTACAAATCAATTCTCTTATTTGAATGATGATGGGCTATGGGGACCTTGGGCAAAAGAGATAAAAACTGTGGCTTTTACTACTATATGAACTGTTACTGGTATCTGTGGATTGCTTAGGAACATTGCTTGAGTAAGATGCTATATTTTAGATAAAATAAGCAAATATAAAGCACGTTTGAGGGTCGAAAATCATACAATGCAAATAATCCAGATATACTGTACTTAGAAGCTGAAGTCCATGTGACTAGAACAGATATTGATTGAGAACTCACTATGTGCTGGACATTGGTAAACTTGAGTATGTTATCTCTCTCTCTCTCAAACCTCACACCACCCTGTGATATAACTGTTCCAGACCTGGAAGCAAACAGTTTAACCAAAGTGGCAGCTAGTAAATCAATCCAGAGTCTAAGTATTGCCCCCTTCTCTCTGAAGCCAACAACCTCTGCTCCTCAGCAGTCCATTGTTTACGTAAAATTGCATAACTCTAGTAGAGCCAAAGGATGATATAAAGGGTAAGAAGAGTGTGTGATTGGTCTAAAATGGGGAGCTTGGTATATAATTACAGAGTGTATGCTAGCAGGTGGATAATACACGGCAATTTTCTGTTTGGTACTCAGTAGATAACAAGATAAATCTATTCATTTGTGTTTGTCATTCATGATATGTCACCTATGTAGCCAGGAATGAAGCAAAGATTGGTTTATACCTTGTAAGTTTAAAACAGATGAGAACAAATTGCTATATAGTCATCCCAGAGTTTCATACGTGTATAGAAAGCCTTGTTTATACTGGAAACCAGTTTTGCCGTGAATAATTAATACAGAATAAGAATAACTGCAGCAGGACATGGTGTACAAGCTAGTCAGTGCTTGGGAGGCAGTGGCAGGAGGACCATATATTGCAGGCCACATAACACAGACCACAATATGATTGTAATTAGGATCAGCTGTTAGAAAGGAGTTTGCAACGGTCCTCTTATGAAGAAATCTTTCCCACTTTGCTACTTTCGCACACAGAAATTGGTTGTTTCAGGATGTTTGGGCCTATAAAGTGGGAAATCTTCATGTCTGTTTTGTTTGCTTCAACTTAAATGTTTTTTCTAGAGGTACCATCTAAATGTGATTATGTTGTACACTATACTAGAGAGGAAATATTCAGATACTATTTCAGTCTGTGGCGTTTTTCTTTTAAATAATTTGTTTATTTTTATTCTTTTGAGGTGCTGGGATCAAACCCAGCATGTACATGGTAGGCAAGCCACTCCACCACTGAACTACATCCCCAGCTAGAGGTACCATTTCAGAATTTTATTTTGTGAGCAGATTCCTTATGGAATAGATTTAAACTCCAGGTAACATGTGAGATCCTTTGATCTTGAATAGTAATGTTCATCACTATTACATAAGCTACATAAAGACAGTGCCTGAATTATTACAGGCATTAGGCTTGTGTTTGCTCAGTAAATTGTGTATGTCTGGACCTTAATAAAAACTGTGAGGTATGTGACTGCACATATACAGAATAAATTTCTTATGTTGTACAGTTCCTGGGACCGTGCATAATTTCACATCCCTGGGATAGTAAACAAGGAAGTGGAGGAATGTTTATTGTTACTTAAATGGTGATGTATAGTGGTTCTATTTAATTGTTAAACTAATGTAATTTGGTGGCTGCTTTGTTTCTATGCTGATGTAAGCTAATGATTGAACTTAAAATTTGAATTTATGTAGTGATACTTTTCATAGATGTGGACTTTTTTACAATACAGCATAACACTTCTGACATAATGTTTGTACTATTTTTTGTTGTTTGGAAGTAAGGAAAAGTTGAGCTGAGATAACCCACATTTCTTCAAAGAATAGAATATATTAAAGGTGTGTGTGTGTGTGTGTGTGTGTGTGTGTGTGTGTGTGTGTGTGTGTGTTAGTGTATTTGTGTGTGTGCAGGTGCATGAGTCCGTGCTTGCTTGTGTGGAAGCCAGAGGTCAATGTTGGTATCTTTCTCTGTTGCTTATCACTCTTCTATTTCCTGCACCAATTTGAAAATCAGCCTTTTCATTGACTAACATGAGATCTTACATTCACAGTTCTCATCTAGGTGGGGGTTAGAGCTTAAATCAGTGTCCATTGCTGTCTAATGATAACACTAAATAGATTGAAGCAGTGCAGTCTATGCACACGAGGCCCGTCCTCTGCAATAGACAGGTCCTTCCTAATGTCCTTTAGTTATTCACTGCCTGACTGGGTGCTTTCTCCTGCTTTAACTGGACTTCCTGGATGCAGTCATTTATCTTTGTAGATCTAGGAGGCTGCCTCTTCTGATTGTCAAAGTGTGACCCTAGCTCTTTACTGCTGTGGTCAACTCGGTCTTCTTTAGAACTGTGTCACTACACTTCATAGAACTTCTGGGAACCTTTTCCACAAGCTCATTTGAAATTAAATGGTAAAGTGACTGGATTGCTGTTAAGATAATGACCACTTTTCCATTTGCCCCTTTGGCCCCAAACCCACCCACTTTTAAATTGCTTTCAAAGTTCATTAAAACCTCAGATAGGATGTTTACTTTTGGTACAGTTTGCTTGACCTGTTTTAAGCATAGTTTAAAGTTCAAACTTGAGTTTTTTCTGGTACTTGAATGTTTCATCCTGTCTTGTCAAGGAAGAGTAATTGAATCCAAGTGTTTTGCTTTGCTTTTTTAATAACACATTTCTGGTCCTTCCAGCTCTTGATAAACTCTCAGGAAAAGATGGCTTATATCTTGCCCTTCACTGCAATATGGGTCTACTGGAGTTTATTGATGAAGGACTGACAGTTTCTCTTGTATCTAAAGGGCATCTTTGGGCTGTTGACATTGAGGTATGTACAGTGAGCCATCTTAGTGTTATATGGGCTCTGTACTTTCACCATCTCTTCCTCATGTTTAGAGGTCTTTGGACCTGGTGACAGGATCTCTCATTCTATTCTACTAGATCCATGTCTATTCCTGGGAGAATTGCAATAATACAAATGCAACAGCATGCAGATATTGACTACAGGTATCAGTGCAGCACTTAGTCCATTGACGTAACCCTTTATCAGTTTCGGATGAAGGGATTTAATTCTGTAGTTACATTTACAGTCCCTAGAAGAAAAGGAATGACCTCCTCCACTAGAAAGATAGCCTGTTACTAGTATCCCTTCTGGTATCTGTATGTGGGATCTGTAACAGAGGACAGTATCTCTTTTATGGAATCTCCAACAAGACCCATGGGTCAGTCAGAACAACTGCTATTTGGCATTACTCTTACATCCTCAAAGGACCTAAGATTCCATTCTGGGTGCTATGACTTGATCCCTTTCAATGTTTTGGGACATAGTACTGGGGTCATTAAGAGGTATCACAGAGAAAATGGTTTATTGTACTTGCCTTTCCAACCCCAGATCTATAAAGCAATGTAGAACTCCATTAGACTATCATGAGTCAGTGGACCTTGACCCTTCCCTGTTAACCTGAAAATTTGTTGTCTATATTTCTAAACTGTTCCTTAAAGCCTTATAATCTCATTTTTATCCTCATTTGGTCATGCTAGTCTCACTGTGTCAGCCTCTTCCTGACCCCCCTTCATTCCTATAAACAATGGCTTCAGTGCTCAGGCTGTAAAACTTTGATTAAATCATGTTGTTCATTCACATGAACTCCCTGGATGCTCTTTTGAACTGTAATTATATGTTTGTACCCCCCCCTTATAAATCAAATTCTCAAGTTTTGAGCTTCCTAGAATCCTGACAAATTTACTGACATCTGCTTTATAGCAACTTCATTTACAAATCTATACCTACAGATGGCCTAGGAAAGGTCAGTTTGAACCCAGATGGAAAATATCTCAAGGTAGCCTTAACTACAAAAAAAACAAAGACAAAAACAAACAAACAAACAAACAAACAATTTAGGAAGTAAGTGTGAGATTACATTCCACTGTTAGAATAGTGGGCACTAGCGCCTCTTCATCATCCTCTCTTGAGCTTGGTTATTTTCTAGAAAGGTCATTAATGGTCATTTTCCAATTAATAGTAAGAACCCCATTCTTTGGAATGGTTATCTTTCCTACCTTCCCTTTATTTATGTTTCTTTCATTCTACTTCACTTAAGCCCATGATCCTGTCATTTCTTTAGATGCTTTTGAGGCTGTGGATGCAAACCCCCATAGCACTCATGCAGTTGTTATTCAGCACTAAGTTTGATGGAAGCAAGGAATTTCTCCATCACTATCATTTCCTTGAGTTTTAAACCATGCTCATGACTAGACATTTATATTTGCTGAATAAATGAGTGCAGGAATGCATGTAGGAACTGAATTATTTGCCCTTCCTGGTTTTGATGTGTGTTTTCACTAGGCCTAGATAGTCCTGGCCTTTTTTCCTGTTTACCTTGCTTTCCATAGTGCTTCTGAGCAATCGGATGGTCTTGTCCAGGGAAACAGATTGTTGTTTGCTGCTGATATCATGGGCTGATTGCCTATCTCCTCGTTTTGCTGAAGACCTAGAGAGGCAAAGTGGATTGTCCAAGATTATATAACAGATTACTGCATTACATTATTTTACATCTTCCCTCACTAGGTTGACTATCCAGTCATTTTATTGTGATCAACAATCTGTTCCCTCTCCCTGGACTGTGGGATTGTTGGCCTCAGTAACTTTGTGTAGGATGTCATAACCTTGCCGTGGGGCCATACTAAGCTTGTAGAATTCTTTAGCCCATCTCTTACATGGAGTTAGGATCTTTCATAAGGCTAAGAAGTTTCAAACATTTGTTTATTTTACATGTATTTGTTTTTGAGGAGTGTGTACACAAATGCTATATGTGTGCACAGGTGCCATGGTGTATGTTTGGGGTTCAGAAGACAATTTGTGGGAATTAGTTCTTTCCAGCATGTGCCTTCCAGGAATCAGACTCAGGTTGCCAGGCTTGGTGGCAAGCATCTTCACCTGCTGAACCATCTTGCTGGCTGCATTCAGGTATTTATGACCTGTTGCTATATGGAGATAGTTTTTATTTGATGTTTATATGATTGCTACACTATCCTGTTGCTTGGTAGATTTACTTCTTTGGCTAAATGTGGCCAGTAAACATTATTCATAAATCTCCTTAAAGTCTTGCCCATGCCTAGGTTTCCTAAGCACCTGAGGTGAGTCCTGATAGTGGTTTTTTTTTTTTTTTTTTTGGTTTTTAGAAAGTAATCCTGTGTCTCATTCTCCAGTACACACACAGCCTCTGATGAAGTCACTGTAAAGATACAAGAAGGAAATGGGGAAGTGTTCTAGGGGTCATGTACCCAACTTAATGTATTCAGCATAACAAAGGTAAAGAAAAAAGGGACAGTATGGAGAGGTTCCAATAAGAAGTGTGACTTCAAGCCTGGCACAGGAGCCTGGGGTGACAGGATCACTTGGGCTCCTGTGTTTAAGTTAGAGACTCAACTAGGGCAACATAACCAGACCCCATCTCAAAAAGGGAAAAAAAAAAAAAAAAAAGAGTGGGCTGTTAACTGATGTCCCAGAGAAAAAGCAAAGTCCCTGTAAAGTAGAGGTGAGTGCAGAGGAACTGGGGTTTTGATGGAGCTAGAAGATTTGAAGTGGGAGATGGGTACCACAAGGAGCATGGGGATCTCTTGCAGGTGAGTACAGGGCTGTGGGAACCTGCGGTGAAAGTCTGACAGGGGATTGTGTCTGCTGAGAAGCGGGCAGGCATCCACACGGGAAAAATTATAGGAGAGTTAAAAAGAGAAGCTAGTGTGAGCAAGAAGGTATATGGAAAGCTAGAAGTGATAATGGGGCAAAGCATGGATGCTCATAAAAGGTAAGGATGTGATTAGGATTGGTCTGGCATAAGGAACATACATACTCTTGTACTATATTGTATATATTCTTGGGCTATTTAGACACTAAAAAACACTATATGAAAATTTCTTTTCCTGAACTATGGTTAAAGTGTGGTTCTGTATTCTCTCTCTTGCTTCATGTGCATGTATGTTATGTGTGTGTTATGTATACATATACATATACATATATATACATATATATATGCATGTGTGTTATGTGTATGTGCGTGTGCATGTGTGTTACGTGTATGTTTTTAAGTGAGAGGAAAGCTTTCAGAAGCTAGTTCTTTTCTTCTACCATGTGAATCCAGGTGCTTAATCTCAAGTCCTTAGACTCAGTGTCACATACTGTTAGCCACTGAGCCTTCTCACTGGCCCAAGGTTTCCCTCCAACCCGCCTCCTCTTAATGTGTGTGTGTGTGTTTTGCCTGTATGTCTGTTTGTACCACTTTTGTGTAGTGCCTGTGGAGGCCAGAAGAGGGCATTGAATTCCCTAGACTGGAGTTACAGAAAGTTATGAACTGACATGTGGATACCGGGAATCAAACCCAGGTCCCATGGTAGAGCAGTGCTTTTAACCACTGAGTCGTCTCTCCGGCCCCAGGTTTTCTGTTTTTGATAGCAGAGGTCTCGTTACTGGTCGCTGGTAATTGGAAATGACTTCTGTTGCTTGGCTCTGACTCCAGTTCTGAAGTCTGACTTCTGAACCCCATGCTACTCTAGGTTTGTGGTCTTAGGCTTCAGCTTAGGTTGCACAGTGAACTCACCTTTTAAAACACACAGGTTCCTCTCTATGCAAGAATCTGATTTAACTGGTATATCCTGGAAATAAAGACTCTCAACAGCTCCCTCTGTACCTTCGTCTGTGCTAGGTGTTTGAGGTGAGAGTACCAGCTCCTCCCGAGGATGGATCATTCACGTTTAGGACTATTATTCAGTGTAGTATTACAGGTGTTGCTAAATACAGGGACTCTGCAGTCAGGTAGCTCTTGTGTTATTTAAGATCCTCGACTTCCTAGTATGTCAGTGACAGTATTCATAATAGTGCTTGCAGATGAGAAAATGGAAGAGTCAGTTATCCAGAGAATAGAAAATGCTTAGCAGGATGATGATGTTAAAATACTTTTTGTGATTGTACTAACACTTTAATAGGAAAAGTCTGTTTTTCTGTAGGCCCATGCAAGCTTAACTTCATTTCCTCTGCACACTATTCTTTTATCAGTACATGGCTTAATGAAGACGGGTTTCAGGGTATCTTTTAACCACAAGAAGCAAAGCTTAATGATTGTTGTGGTGTTGTTTATCAGGGTCTGGTGCTATGGTGAAGGATAGCAAGGGTTACATGTAAATATTTCACTTGGATTAAATTCACTTGGTAAGGTGGAAGAGCCGCAGAATGGCTGTGTCAGAACGTATAGATTACAGTCACTTGATGAGGACTGTGTGGACTATGATTCTTTATCATTTGTACAGGGAAATGCCTCATAGTTTACTTACATCCCCTTACCCCAGATTGTTCATGCACACCTCTGTAGTACATATGCCACTTAAATCTTGTTTTAAATATCTTTAAAAATAAAGAAACATAATTATGCCTGTCATTCGTCCTGGCTTATCCTTAGTGAGCTGCCTGCCCACTGCAAGGTGATTGTTGAGAGGTAAAATCTTTTACTGAAAACATGAAACTCTTAATGACATTAACATACTTGCATTTACAAGCAGTGAAGTTTGTCATCTTCATGTTGTTATTTATGCAGCATTAACCTTTTTCTCCAGATCATTGAGACTGAAAATATGATGGACCGGATTGTGACTGGCTTGTCTGAGTCTAGTGTCAAGGTGCGGTTAGCTGCTGTCAGGTATGAGCTTTACATGGTCTGAATAAAAATCCCTTGCTGTGTATTTAGCCCGTTTCCTTTCCGGTCCTTCACTAAGCACAGGATGCAGATGTTCTGGAACATCTGCTCAGGTGAAGCCATACAGTGTGCACTGTTACCTAACAGAGCCTCCAATGCCTAAGAGGTGTCTTGCTGTAGCTGACTTAGTATCGATAGCCATGCTTGAAGTGTACGTTCATGTTAGTGAAAAGCCAAGCAATTGATTTGAAATGTGAGCTTTGGCTTCTTGGGAAGCTAATTTTGATCATTCTTTATAGATGTTTGCACAGTTTATCCAGATCTGTACAGCAGCTTCGAACCAGTTTCCAGGATCATGCGGTGTGGAAACCTTTAATGAAGGTGAGAAAGTCACAGCAGTTGGTACAGAGCCTGTGAGCTGAGCTGGCCAGAAGCACCTGGGTCTAGGATTACATCTGATTCTTGGGTAGAACATGTTGGTGTTTATCTTGAGTCAGATGTTCTGAGCAGCTACAAATTAGAAAATGCATTTCTCAGGGCAGTGTTTCATGTCAACTTTGTCTTTGATAATTTTTTTAATGTCTTAAGTGACTGTATGCATTTCATTTTTCAGTAGAACTTTAAAATTTATTTTGATTTTGTTGTTGTTGTTTGTTTTTGAGTACTTACTAAATGAAGCCTCCAGGTACATAAGCCTTGCAATAGCCATCTTACCTCTTACTCTGCTTAAACTTCAGTTTAGAGTAGGCACATTAGTGTGCCAGAAATAAGAGGAATGCCAAACAGAATAACTGTTTTTAAAGGTAAAAAGAACATAACGATTTCTTTCTATGAGCAGAATTGCTATTTATGAAAGGTGTAGGAAATAGCAAGGGTACCTCATGACTATCCTAGAAGGATGGAGTGTTATGAGACAGATTGATGTACAGATAACCAGGTGAGAGCTAGGTGATTAATGGAGAGTAGAGGTGGGAAGATCATGAGGTGAAGACAGTTGGGTTACATAGTGAGACCTTGTTTTTGTGGGATGTTGTTGTTGTTTACTTTCAAAGATGGATTTGACCAGTGTTGTAGGCCTTGGGAATTAGCATGCTGAGTGGTTCTTATGGTAAAGTTGTTCTCATGGCAGAGTATTATGATTTATTCTTTGAGTCTTGAAATAAGATGATAGTTGTTGTTTAAGAAACAATATGAGCCAGGTGTGGTAGCTCACACTTTTAATTCTAGCATTCAGGAGGCTTAGGAAAGCGGTGTGAGTTCAAGGCCAGCCTAGTCTACAGAGTGAGTTAAAGGACAACCAGGGCTACACAGTGAATGAAACCCTGTCTCAGAAAACCAAAAAAAGAAAAGAAAAGAAAAGAAAAGAAAAGAGAAACAGTATGAACTGTAGAGCTACTTCATTGGAAGGCATGACAGTGTTGGGCATGTGGTTTGTGTTTAGGTTTCTAGAAGGATGTCATGATACAGCCTTGAGGCTTATCAGGACAAAATATTCCTTCAGTTTCTCCTTTGCTTCCTTCTCAGCCTGTGACATTGCATTTGTCCCACATCCATTCATTGGCTATTCTCTGAGTTTCTTTCTCCTTATTTCCCCTGCATACACATGGCACCCCTCTGAGCGTGACTCATTCATTTCCTGCTGTATTTTTGTTTTCTGAGACTCATTGAGAGCCCCCAGCCTCAGAATGGTTATTTGCCTACTCTAATTACAACCTTAATGCCTTTCCACACTGGGCAGGTACCGGCTGCCTCGTGTGGATGGACCAGTTCAGGTCAACAAAAATCTGTTTCAGATTCAGAATCTCTTGATCTAAAACCTTGGAGCCAGATTTGACATTCTTTGGTTTTTGAAGGCTCTCTCCTCAGTTAATGTTTTCTTTTACAGTTCCTACTCTTTATTTTCAAAATTTTCTTTTTCTTTTTTTTTGGGGGAGGGTTGGGTTTGTTTGTTTTTAATTATAGCTTGATTATAATTTATTTACTATCCACTCAAGACCTTTTAACTATTTTTTCTGTTTCCCAAAATAACTTGTTTTGTGTCTGGAGCCCTTTTCTCTGGTTTCTCAGCTCAAAATCTGTCTCCCATGCACATCAAGGATAGAGCAAGTGCTCTGTCCACTTCTCTAAGGGCAAGTGTTTGATGAACAGCTTACAAGAGTTTTGTCCTTATGGCTATATAAGGCTTCAACTCTCAAATCATGCCTTAGTTACACATTTACAGTTTAATGTTAGATGCAGATACTCATGCTTACTTTCATTTCTCATAGTTGAGAAGCTGCTTTTGTAGCTAGTAATTTTTTTACTTGCTTTTCCATATATTTTAATCTATTGGTCAACAAAACACAAGAGAATAGCCATTTAATTTTAATAAAAAATCTTGTTTGTGTTTGAAATTTTTCTGTTTGGGTAAAACTTTTCTGTTTGTATGTATGTATGTATGTATGTAATTTTTGTTGTTCTGGGATCAAACCCAGGGCCTCATGCATGCATGCTAGACAAGCACTCTACCAACTAAGCTATACCCCCAGTCCTGTTTTATTACTAAAATTCTATTTACTTGACAGCAGAGTCAGCTTCTGAATTGCAGTATTTTTTCCCAACATACACTGTCCAGGATGAGAAGTCAAAATGAAGATAATTGTTTAGGGTTTTACTTAGTCATCTATGACCTTTACCTTCGGCATTTCAGAGTTAATGACATCTGTATTTTTATTCTTAGGTTTTACAAAATGCACCCGATGAAATCCTAGTAGTAGCGTCTTCCATGTTATGTAACCTTCTTCTTGAATTTTCTCCAAGTAAAGAGGTTAGTATTAATTTTTCTCTTACCTGGTAAAGTTTAGTCAATTGTTGTTTTTTGTTTTTGTTTTTTTTAAATTTACTTATTTGGCTTTTTGAAGACAGGGTTTCTCTGTATAGCCCTGGCTGTCCTGGAACTCGTTTTATAGACCACACTGGCCTTGAACTCAGAGATCTTCTTGCCTCTGCTTCCTGAACACTGGGATTAAAAGTGTGTGCCACCACTACCCAGCTTTTCTTCTTTTTTAAAAATAATAGTTGGTGTTGAAATTGTGGATTGGGCTAAAAAACTGCTTCTGATTGTTGGATTTGGAGGAGGAGACAAGTCACTTATTTTTCAGTATTGGAATTACTTCCCATTACTTTGTTCATCCTACCTGTCATGTTTAGTCTACCACATAGATGTTACAAAGTCCAAAGCCACCACAGTAACTTTCACCTGTCATCTCAGCTACTTAGGAGGCTGAGGCAAGAGGATTCCATGAGCCCAAGAATTTGGGACCAGCTTGTCTATAATAAGAGATGTCATAGAATGTGGTTAGTCTATCTTGAAATTGCAAGCAAAGAAATAATTGTAAAAATATAAATAATAGACTATTTTCAAACTATTTACTAAAGAATAAATTGAAGAACAACTTGTCTTTGAAAATGAGCACTGTAAGTCATTTCAAGAAAATAACTCCTTGCATCAGAAAGTAATATTCAGTGGTCATTGTTTGGGGAAGAACAAGTATAGGGAATTTTTTTCTATTTATTTCTGTTCTTGACCGTTTTCTACATGTATGATGAATTTTAGTGATTTTCACTGTACTTCCTATCACCTCCCCCTTCTAATGAATCCCTTCTTTCCCAGTAAATCACTCATGTCTTCACATACTTTTGTGTGTGAACCACTGTATTTGAGTAGGGTTGCTTGCATGACCATGGATGGAAGTGGGTTGACTGGTTGCACCACTAAAGAGCACGGCATCCTTCTTCCCCAGCAGTCATTAACTGACAGTAGACCCTCAGGAATGGGTGGAGTCTCATAGGCAACTCCTGTTTATGCAGTGTTCTCTGAGTTTCTGAGGGGTCCCCTTATACAATTTTTAAGTTTTTTAAGCTCATGGCCTTTTGTTTTTAATAAAGAAAAGTAAACTTAATAAAGGATAGGTGAACCTTACACAGTTTTGCTGTTACAGTATCTCTGGTCTGGAGCTTGTAGAGCATGGTTACATATGTACAGAAAAATGGATTCAGTCTTCAGCAACAACAACCAAAAGAGTGAATGAAGTGAGGTTTATTGTTTGTTAGGCCTCTGGTAGTTTATAAATTTATTTTCTGTATTCAAACATCTGCAGGCCTTGACTGGACTTAGGACGGCAGCGTTGACAAGGTGGAAATCAAAGATGGTCACTGACATTATTACACTGTAGGGATAGAAATCAAGACAGGCTGCCTGAGCTGCCTGTCCCCTGCCTGCAGTGGAGTACTGACCAAATTCCAGTTGAGTTACAGTTAGAGTAATTGCAGCTATCTAGAGCAATATGTGTCGGGTCCAGTGAGGAAATGAGTGGATGAACTCAAAGGGACTACTGAAATATTGTTGGTCCAGTTGACAGAATTGGATAGAGAGTATATGTTGATAAAAGTATTGTTCTAATTTGGTGTTAACTCTTCTAGATTTAGTAGCTATATTGTGATTGTCTAAGAATATCTTTGTTCTCAAAAAACACATTAAAATATTGGGGGTTAAGAGCATTAAGTCTGTATTCTTTTCAAATGGTAAAGTAAAATTAATAATGTAGATTGAGTGCATAGAATGAAAAATATGATAGAGTGTCCATGGCAAATGTTTGAAATACAAGAATTTGAATACATAATCTTCAAAGGCGTCATTTTGAAAGGCAGCACCCTTTCCTAGGTCTCTACAGCTGAATTCCTTAAGATCCTTCCAGTAACCACTTGGCATCTGGGCTTTCATTATTCATTAATGGTAAATCTTAATCCTGTAAAGTTTGGGTTTTTAAGAACTCTCTAGAAACCCTTTTTCAGCTTGGCATTCTAACTATATTCTGTAGTTAGGCTATTCTGGGCACGAGCTGTGGTATGCCTTTAAAAGCACAATTGTGCTGTGCACATGTCATAGATGATTAGTGTAGAGAATCAGCCTGAAATAGGAGTTCTTCAGTGTGTTTGGAGTGAAGAGAACAAGAGTAGGGAAGAAGACAAAGGGGTTATGAGAGCCTGTGAAATGGGCGTGTGTGTGTGTGTGTGTGTGTGTGTGTGTGTGTGTGTGTGTGTGTATATATACATACATACATACATACATACATACATACATACATATATACATACAGAGAGAGAGAAAGAGAGACCATGTCTTCCTCAAGATAACTTCTTTTAGGGGTGCATTAATTTCTACTTAAAATTGGTGAGTTGGGGAAGAGATTATATAGTGAGTGGTGGGGCATATGCTGTAGTTGGCATATCTGATGTGGACTCTGTTTTTCATTGTTACTTGTTTATCATTCTCTGTTGCTCCTCCTTTTCCAATCAGCCAATTTTGGAATCAGGAGCTGTAGAGCTGCTTTGTGGATTGACACAGAGTGAAAACCCTGCTCTACGAGTGAATGGGATTTGGGCTTTAATGGTACGTTTCCCCCCTTTTAATGTCACAATTTACAAGAAAAATAGTTATTATCAAAGTTATGACCATGGCATTTGTTCTGGAATCTTCCTTTCTCTTTCTTTCTTTCTTTCTTTCTTTCTTTCTTTCTTTCTTTCTTTCTTTCTTTCTTTCCTTCTTTCTTTCTTTCTTTTCTTTCCTTTCTTTCCTTTCTTTCTTGGTTTTTTTGAGACTGGGTTTCTCTGTGTAGTCCTGGCTGTCCTGGAACTCATTCTGTAGACCAGGCTGGCCTCAAACTCACAGAGAGCTGCCTGTCTCTGCCTCCTGAGTGCTGGGATTAAAGGTATGTGCCACTCCACTGCTTAGCTGGAATTTTTGTTTTAAAAAACTGGCTAACATAGTCCAGTTTTCAATGACCTATGACCTGAAAGATTCTGTGTTCATCTTTCAGATTCAGCTGTCTGTATTTTGAAATGACCAAAGTTCTATTAAAATAAAATTTAATACAATGACCATAGACATGATTCTTGTAATGTCTTTAATCCTTTCAGAATATGGCATTTCAGGCTGAACAAAAAATAAAAGCAGATATTTTACGAAGCTTGAGTACTGAACAGCTCTTCCGGTTATTGTCAGATTCCGATTTGAATGTGCTGATGAAGACATTGGGACTTCTTAGAAATCTCCTCTCCACTCGGCCTGTAAGTAGTGTCCATAGGATTCTCCATTGTTCAGCATCTGTGAGTAAGTAAAGTGTTCTTTTTTCCAGAGAAACAAGTTCACATATGGGCCTATCACTTTCAAGGATGCACTGGGAACTGCCACACTGTATAGTCCCCTACCTGCCACCACCACTTGCATGTTGGGTCTCCCTCCCTCCCTTGTGCTGGGTGTATGTCTGCCTTGACTTGTCACTCTGTTCTTATCTGGTTTGCTGAACAGAGTGGATCTTCTCATCTGTCCAAACCATTGCCTCTGAGGCCTCTGTTTCTTTTTTGAAAATTCCTCTCAGTATCATTACATAGACACTATGCATCCCCCTGCCCACATACTGATGTCATTGCAGAGAGAAATGGGTGTGTGAAAGAGAAAGGCTGAGCCTTACTCATGGGGCCACTATGGGTATTCTCTTATATTCCCTGACCATCATCATCAGCGGTTCTTGGGTAGATAAAGAACATGATGGCCCCTTCTCTGCCTTACTTGTTTTTTCAGTTATCCTTACCACATTTGTACCCTAAGCCCTTATCAGTGACCTACATCATATTTTCCATGTCTCTGGTTCCCCATCCAGTTTGTGCTTCTTGGTCCTCAGTGGTTTTAGTTCTCTATAATACACACATAGAGGGAGAGGGAGTGGGAAAGGGAGAGGAATGGCTTCAAAACACAATAAGCACTGGTCTTCAGATTCCAGTTCTGGAAGCTGTGTTGTTCTGCTTGAAGCGGTTATGCATCATGTAACTTTGAGCAACTTTTTGTAAGTCAGCTGCAGTGGCCCATGGCCTGTAATTCCAGCAATTGGGTGGTATATCAGGAATTCAAGGTTTTGATCATCTGCATGAGATCCTCTCTCAATAAACTAAAACTAAAATGAAAGAAAAAGAGGCCTCCTGTGGTCTCTTTCTTTGTTTTCCAGACGGTAATTGTGGATTTCCCATTGTTTTCCAGCATATAGATAAAATAATGAGTACTCACGGAAAGCAGATTATGCAAGCTGTCACTCTGATACTGGAAGGGGAGCATAGCATTGAAGTTAAAGAGCAGGTATGTGTTGTGGAGAGCCTTCTGATTGTGAGTACAAAGGCCAGTCTGTAGTCTCATGTCATATGTCTGCAGAAGACAAGAAGGGTCCTCTGTCACCCCTTCAGCTCCTTCCAAAGGGTCCTCTATCACTGCTTCAGCTCTTTCGATGACTTCTTTCCCTGGAATAGAAGAAAACATGACCAGTGTCTGTAGTTTTTTTCCTTTGTGTCACATACCATATGCACTGTCCCTGTCTCTAAAGGAGCAGCCTTCTTTTAGCATGCTGGACTTAATGCTTTCACCAGGATTAACTGGACATAACCCTTCTCTCTATTACTATCCTCCCAACTCCCAACTCAAATCCTGCAACTCCAGTTAGATAGATAATTCCTTATCCTGAAGACGTTTTGGTTTCTTTACTCTTTGGCATCTTCTATTCTTGGTTACCATTTCAAACCTGTATTTTCTGTAGGACATATTTAGGGAAGGTATAAAAGTACAGCAGCTACATTATCAGGGAATCAGTTGGGTGTCACTTTCTGTAGTTTCTAGAATTAACATAGAAGTTGTGTACATTTTATTTTACCACAAAAATAAAAGTGACCTTCCAAGATGGTGGCACAGACTCAGAAGCTGCTAGTGGTTACTTTCCTGGCATGGTTGTTTGGCTTCATGACTCCATTCATGTTTAGAATTTATTGAGCTGTTTGTGTGAATACACATGAACACACACACACACACACACACACACACACACACACACACACACACACACGAACACACACACAAATTATGTATGTGAGTATGAGAGAGAAACAGAAAATCTCCAGATCATTATGGAGAGCTAACTTACCCTTTGTGATCCTGACTTAGAACAGTCCTGGACATCAGAGAGCTTAGGACTTGAGAGCTGGGCCTGGATTTAATTACAGCAACAACAACAACAAAAGAAATGACTAAGTCAGTTAAAGACAAATATCGTAGGTGATTTAGAAGAAGTAAACTTCAGATGAACAGTAATTTAACACTGAAAGGTATAATCTAAGTATCACTGGTAGTAGTTGAAATGAAAACCATCACTGGGATACAATGAAGAAATGCATTATTCAAAAGAAACTGGTCCTTGGAGAGCGCACAGACGTATTCTGTCTGTGGAGACAGCTCATCTGGGTAGAATTCTATCCATCTGAAAAGAAGCAAGGCAGAAAGGCCATGCAAGATTTATATGTGGTCAAAAGACCAACAACAGTGTGTTTTTACAGGGCATAGATATAGACATGGACTTTGGGACCCAGAAGTGGGTGTGAATGGGAGATTTAAACTGCCTAGTTGTTAGCTGTAAGTTCAGTCCTTCTCAAAAGCATCTAATAAGTTATTTTTATTAGGGCATACATTAAGCTGCATATATTTGCAGTACATGTAAGTTTTCACAAGTACATTTATCCATGAAGCTACCTGTATTAGGGTCTCTATTGCTGTGAAGAGACACCATGACCATGGAAACTCTTATGAAGGAAAATATTTAATCTGGATGGCTTACAGTTTCAGAAGTTCAGTCTAATATCATCATGGTGGGATATGGAGGTGTTCAGGCAAACGTGGTGCTGGAGAAAGAGCTGAGAGTTCTACATCTTGCTCTGAAGATTACAGGAAGTAAACTGTATCACTGGGTATAGCTTGAGCATAGATGATCTGAAAGCCCATTCCCACAGTAACACACTTCTTCCAACAAGGCCATATCTACTCCAACAAAGCCACACCTCCTAATAGTGCCACTGCCTATGGGGGCCATTTTCTTTCAAACCACCACACTACTACTGCAGTCAAGGTGGTGAATATACCTGTTGTTGCCCTATGGTTGGGAAGAATGGACCAAATTTGTCCATTCATAACACTCCTAGTCAATAGGGCACTGGAATATGGAAAGCAAAATAAGTAAGGCACACACATTTGAAAGATGAAACAGAACTGTCCTCCAGACATGAAGGATTGTGTAGAAAATGACAAGGACTCATTTAAAAAACAAATCTATAAACTAAGCAAGGTAACAGTATAGAAAAATTAGTTATTCTCTTAAATAAGCAATGAATAGTTTGTAATTATGCTAAAAAAAAGTAGCATTAGAAGTAGTTTGAAAAAAATAAAGTACTTAGATCTAAGTCTCATAAGGGTCTGTATACTAAAAGTTATGATTGTTAACAGCAGAACTAAATAATTAGGAGTTAAGTAAACATGTTGGCTCTCCCTAAATTAGTTTACAGACAACATAATGCCAGTCATGATTCCAAAATAAATATTAATGTAGTTAAAAATTAACAAAGTCTTTCAGTTTTTAAAATCTCTAGAAAGTAAAAGGGACTAGAATAGCTAATTCAGTTATAAAGACAAAGGGAAAAAAAGTAGATGATCCATGCTACCTGACTAAGACATAAAATACAGTACTCCAGACAGCATACCATCAAGCGACAGATAGAACCAATTTTGAAGTTTAGAAATAAACCCACATGTGCATGGTTTGTGATAACTGACAGAGCTACTGAGGTGATTCACTAGCAAATAAAAATGTATTCATAAACCAAATGTAAACAGTAAAATTATAAAAGTTTTAAAGTACAGTAGAAACATTTGAAAATTTTAAGATACGACCATTAAAATAGCATCTAGGAAAGGTACATTGATCTTCATCTGTCTGTGAAACTTCTACTCTACAGAGTGTACTGTTAAGAGATTGAAGCAACAAGACACCCGACCTGAGGGAAGTAACTGTGAGCACATTGAACATAATGACTTGTATCCAGAAGATACAAGAAGCTTTTGGAATAAAAAGAAAGCAACAAGGGCTGGGTGGTGGTGTCGCACACCTTTAATCCCAGCAGTTGGGACAGAAGCAGGCGGAAGCCCAGCCTGGTCTACAGAGTGAGTTCCAGGATAGTCTCCAAGGCTACATAGAGAAACCCTGTCTCGAAAAACCAAAAAAGAAAAAAAAGGGGGGGGGGCAGGAGAAAACAGACACTCCACAATAAAATATTACTACAGATCCTGTAGAATGGCAAGCACTTAGAAAAACATTTATGTTACACTCCTTGTGTGAGGGCAGAGGGCAACTGGCAGGAGTCAGTTCTCTCCTTCTACCATGTGGTGCTCAGGCTTGATGGCAAGTTGGCAGGTGCTTCTTTTACCTGCTGAGCCATCTCACCAGTCCTATAGTGGCAAACTCCCCCCCCCCCCAAGACAGGCTTTCTCTTTGTACCTTTGGATCCTGTCCTGGAACTCACTCTGTAGACCAGGCTGGTTTCAGACTCACAGAGATCTGACTACTTCTGCCTCCTGAGTGCTGGGATTAAAGGTATGCACCACCATTCTCCAGCTAGAGTGGCAAACATTTTTAAATAAGAATTTATACAATTGCTAGCAAAAAATACAGTGATAGGGGGCTGGAGAGATGGCTCAGCAGTTAAGAGCACTGACTGCTCTTCCAGAGGACCTGGGTTCAATTCCCAGCACCCACATGGCAACGCACAACTTAACTCCAAGATCTGACACCCTCAACACAGACATGCAGGAAAAACACGAATGCACATAAAATAAAAACAAATTATTTTAAAAAAAGAATGCAATGAGAGTACAAAATGGCATACTCTATGGTATTTTCCTTACAAGGTTAAAGTGCAAAGTCATCCTCTGTGTCTGTGGATGGTTGGTCCTCTCCCCTGCACACGGATACCAAAGCCTTCATTCATATATAAAATGAATGGAACATAGCACTTGTATGTAACTACACACATCCTTCTGTATACTTTAAATAATCTCTGAGTTATTTCTTTCGTAAAAATGTAAATGCTATGTAAATAATTGCAAAATTGTATTGTTTAAGGAATAATGACAAGGAAATGTATATGTACTCACTACACAGTCTTTTCCCCTAGAATTTTTCTGTCTGTGGATGTGGAATCCACAGTACAGAAGAGGTCCAGTTGTAGTTACCACACATATTAATTCATATATAAAATGAAAACCTGTTTTCACCAAAATCCTGTCAGTGTCTATAGTAATTTTTATCCATAGTCACCAAAAAAATAGAAACAAACTAAATGGTTCTCAAGCGAGGAATGAGTAAACTATGAAATGCTGAGTAGCAAGTGAGGGAGGGGATAAAACAATGGACAAGTTTACATTCCACCGTGTGAATGAATCTTAGGTACATTGTGCATGTGAAGGAAACTAGGTTCAAAACCAGCATGTCAGGCAGTCTATTCATACAGCAATTTATAAAAGATAACCAGTTCTTTGGCAGCGACATTTTACAGGTTTTGGCATGCCGTCCTCGAACCTCTTTCATCTACATTTGCCCTAGTGTGTGGTATATGACTTTTTGATCTTTAAATTTTATGTGTATGTGTATGCCTGCATGTATGTGTATGCCTTGGATAACCTACAACTGGAGTTACAGACAGTTGTGAGCTGCCATGTGGGTGCTGAGAATTGAATCTGGGTCCTCTGGAAAAGCAGGCAGTATTCTTAACCATCAAGCAATTTCTTTAGCAATGTTTGATGCAATTTTGAATGGCCTTTTAAAAAAATGTGGTTTCCAGTAAAATAAAAATGCTCATTACTATTTATATGGACAATTTTTGAACATTGATTTTTTTTTCATTGCTCACTCTTAAGCCTTTTGGTGAATTACTCAGAATTTTCTGTCTGTAAATGAAAACAGTTTAACATTCGTTGTTCTTGTTTTGTTGCTTAGCTAAAATGTCCAGTATAATGGATGTATAGGAACTGGTAAGAGTGGACATATTTGCCTTGCTCCCAATATTTGAAGAAAGCATTGCCTTTCACTATTGACTATGAAAAGTGTAGGTTTCTGACAGTTCCTCCTCATTAAGAAAATTTTTACGTAGTCTGTGGAATAGTTGTCAATGAATAGATACTGGATTTTTTTCAGTCAGTTTTTCTGCACCTATTGTAAAAAAAGTGCTTCACACTTCTGACCTTACTCCCTGGTAATCTAGTTACAGCCATGTATTAAGCAGAGTGAAATAAAGTCACAGACCCCTTGGGACATTTGAGGTCTTGGGCCTGAGTTAGAAAATAGTTTCTTCCTTGGCTTAGTTCTCTTAACTTAACTCTTACAACAGAAAAGGTGGAAGAAACTGAGTCTGTGTCACATCCTCAGCTCTCATACCTGGCTTTGATTTCTTGGCTGCTCCCGGCCTGTTTTCTACCCAACAACCTTTGTTTTCTTGGTTCCCTTTTGCTTCAGTGAAACCAGGTTGTGTCTTATTTTCACCCCACCTGGATGCCCTGCAGAAGATGGAGCCATGGTGGCTTCCATCTGATGTCTTGATTTCCCTGCCAAAGTCCTTTTACCTTAATCCTGACACAGAATGGAGCATCTCTAAGAACAGTCTCTTCCTCTGATCAGAAACTCCAGTTGCCAGTGCCCTGTCAAGATGCACTGCCCCATCAGCTGGCCCAGGCTCCCTCCAGTCTCTTCATCAGGCCAGCTTGGACCAAGCTCCTTTACACATATTGCTTCCTTTTCTGTCCCTCAAAAACACATCAACATGTCCTAATTGCAATGGCCATTGTAGCTTCTAGCCAGGTTCAATCACAAGCTTGGGAGCAAGTTGCAGATGGAAGCCTCAGGAAGGGAGGAAAGTTGCAGCTCCCAGGAATCATCTAGCAAAGAGGCTGTGTCTTTGAAGAAGATGGGGCCAGATCCAAGGGCTTCCCTTAGAAGTGAGTTTTAAAATTTATTATCTTACAAAGTAGAATTTAACCTACTTTAAGTGGGTGCCAGGATTTAACTAGGCTCTTTGTATGCTAGTTCATCTCTAATTCACACCATCCCCACCCAGGAACCACTTTTTTTTTTTTTAAATAAATATAATTTTTTGATTCTTTGGGAACTTCAGGTCGTGCACCCCAGTCCCACTCACTTCCCAGTCCCTCTATATCCTGCCTTCACCCTTGCAGCATCCCCTCCAAGATAAACTCCCCTCTAGAAAAATCAATTAAAAACAAAACAAAACAAAAAATAACTCACCTCGACACTCTGTCTTTTCAATACCTCTTCATTCATGCTAGTAGCATTGGGTGCTGCAGTATCATGCAGTATACCTTTTTGTCAAATCAGCCCCACCCACAAAGTGTTGATTGAAATGAATCACTGGTCTGGTTCAAAGTCTCTGGCACACCATAATCACTGGACCCTCACCAAAACTCCTCACATATATCCTGCTGTTATCCTGAGTCATGGGGATCCTGCAGTTATCATACTGTAGGACCAGTCCCTCTACACATTCCTCCAGCAGGTCATAGATGGGATAGATGTTAGGGTCTGCCAAACCAAGGCCCAGGTTGTGGGTCTGGGTGGTAACTGAGCTGGTGGGTCTGGGCCATTGGGACTGCCTTTGGGTAAGGGGCAGAGCCACCTCTTCTAGGCCCATGCCATAGGGACTGGGCCAGCATGACCCTTGGATTTCAACATGCATGGTTCCTATGATCCCCTGTGGGAACACAGGCCATGGACATCATCACAGATCCCAGATGCAGCAAGAACATGGCCCTCAGAAGCAGCTTGGGACCAGATGTTACCATGGTCTCTGTGGGCAGCACAAACTACCTAGACCAATATGACCCTGGCAACAGCAAGGTCCTCAGAAACCAACATGGCTCATATGTCTGTTTACGCCCCTGGCATTGCATAGCCCTTGGTGGCAACAGGAGCCATGGACATAAGCTAAGACCCTGGCTGCTGCTGGGCCATAGATAGGAACCACATTTTTAAGAAAAGATAACTTTTCTTAAATGGCTTAAAGCCATGACTGTGGCTTAAAGCCCAGCAAGAAACCACTGAAGTGTTTGAATTCCTGTTTCTTGGTTATGATTACTGCGGTTGGCGGTAATGGCAGGAGATGAGAATCAGGGCATTCATGATAGAACCCATGAGAAGCTGTGTGCCTTCAGATGAGAAAATTCCCATGATCTTCTGGGAACTTTATTTTTAAATTGTATTTTATCTTATGTGTATCAGTGTTTTGCCTGAATGTATGTTTATATATTATTTATGTATCTGGTGCCCACAGAGGTCAGAAGAGGGCATCAGATCCCCCTGGAACTGGAGTTATGGTTGGTTGTGAGCCCCCATGTGGATGTGGGGAACCAGACTTGGTTCCTCTGCAAAAGCAACATGTATTCTATCTCTCTAGCCCCCTGAGGGAACTTTCCTGATTTTGGCTTTGTTCTTTTCCAGACACTGTGCATCCTAGCCAACATAGCAGATGGGACAACAGCAAAAGATCTTATTATGACCAATGATGATATCCTGCAGAAAATCAAATATTATATGGTAAGCCTTAGTCCCTCTTACTACAGAATTAGAAGACAAGGGATATAGCATTGTAGTAGCTCAAAACAAACCTCAGAAGAATGCTCACCACAGTGTAACAGATTGAAAGAATTTGTACCCTGAAGTAGGAAAAGCAAGCACAATTCCTAGAAATATGCTGTGGGCACAGTTAGCACTACCACCTGGTTGTCTGCCCTCCTCCTCCTCCTCCTCCTCCTCCTCCTCGGTTCTTGGTCCTGCGTCCCTCAGGTCTCTAGATCCCATGGTGGGTGAGTCCTCTAGACAGCTGGTACCTTACTTCTTTGACATGTTTACTTCCAAACACAACCTGACACCTACTGCTGTGTCATGTTGTCCTCATGGGACACTGCCAGGTTAGCACCAAAGTCTAATGCTAAGCACCTCCATCTCCTTTCATTCTAACCCTGAAGGACATCTTCCCCGCTCCTTCCTCCAGCAAAGCTGTCTTTTCTTCGCTGGACAGAGAGAGAAATGCACAGAAATAAGCTGGATGATTCATGTTTACAAACCCTGTCTTGTGTCCTTCGTTGATTTTTCTAGTAAGCTGTGCCTCCATTCTCCACAGAATAGGTTCCTAGTCTTTGCTTGATCTTTTAAGCATAACTCGCCATTCCCTATCACTTTGTGTCACTTTACTCTTCATTGTACCCCAAGAACAGAAGGCAAAATCCACACACCCTGACACCCCCAGGTCCTTTGAGTCAAACTCTTGGGCTCCTGTGATGGCCTGGTAAATCCTGTGTGTCTTGACTCACAGCATCCCCGATTCATTTCATCCCCCTTCTTTTTGTTCACCACATGGCTCTCTTCTAGCTCCTAAATGAAATCACATCCCTTCCTACCTCAGGTCCTTTGTCCATTCTGACTTCTCCGCCTGGGACACTTCTTTACCTGACTCCTCACCCTTTGGATCTCACCTGAACTGATAATTCATCTTTGGGCCCCTCTTGTATAGCATTGTTTCTTCAGAGCAGTTCAATCCATTAGTGATATGTCTCTGTATCTACTGTCTCTGTCAAAGCTAGTACTGAGTCGTGATGTGCATCGTTTTATATCTACCGCCTTCATAGTACCTGGCCCAAATACCCTCAGTGTTGTGGAGTAAAAACCTACACTTGAACTGGTAATTCCCTTGTCTTTCCATTACCACATAGTGTCTTGTGTCTTTTGAAAGTTCCCTTAGTGGTAGAGCACATGCCCTGAGCTCACTCTGCAGCACTGGAAGGAAGGAGCCTGACTGTTCACCGCCTTTGTTCCCTGAGCCATCAAGGTATACACCAGTTTCCCTTCTGCTATTCAAAACCCCCTTTCCCTGAAAGCTTCTTCTGCATAGTCTCACTCCTTTCTTGCCTCCACATTTGCTCTAACCTACTTAATCTGGCTTCATCCTCATCACTCAGTGGCAGCTATTCTAGTGAAGGTGACCGGTGAACCCTGTGATGCCCATCTGAAAGCTGTTTTCCTTCCTTATGCTCCCTACGGAGAGCTGACTGGAACACAGCCAGCTCTTTCCTCCGAACAACTCTTCATGGCTTCCCTGATATCATACCCCAGACAGTCCTCTCTCCTGGCTGCCCTCCTCAGCTGCTGGTCTGCAACTTTGATTGCACAGTAGAACCTCCTAAGGAGCTTGCCTTATCCTTGCCCTCCCAAGATTCTCATCTAATAAAAAACCCAGAGATATGACTTAGTTACCCATATTTTTTAAGTTATTCTTATATATGAGATGGAGGAAAGCCACTAACCTAAAAGACTTTCTTCTGTGCTGTTGTTTGTCTATCTCTGAGTAATTTTACAAGGTGTATCCAAAGCCTGGACCTCCCTTCAGGACTCTGGACTTGGTACCCTTCTGCCTACTCAGCATCTTCTCATGCTGTCCAACAGCCTCTTGGGCAGTTTATGCTATGTCTCTCTGCCGTCTCCTACAGTTCTCCTCAAATGATACTTTGATTTCTCTACCCTGTCCACACATTTGTCTAGATTGTCAGCAAGTCCTATGAGCCCTTTCTCAAAAACCTGTTTTGAATCTGTTCTCATCTTCCTATTGCTACTGTCTCCACTGGAGCTGTCTCCACTGGAGTCCATGCCTTTGTATCTCCCTTTTGATGGCCTGTATTATAGTGGTAGCCTTAGTTAGAACTATACTCCAGTTGGTCGAACTATACTCGACCAAAGCAATACTCTAAAAATTAGGATCAGATCTTACCTCTTGTAAATTTCCAGGGGCCTCCTCTGAATTCAGAGTGGAACCCACAGTTCCTACGCTAGCCTTCGAGGGCGTACAAACTCTTTGGATGTGTACTCATCAGATGCCCTCAAGTTTTCTTTTTGGAATTCATAGCCCCATGGTTTTTATACATCTAGTTCCATCCTTTTCCTTAAGTTTCTGTTTAAATGTGTGTATGCTCACCTAAGCTAAGTTCCTACTATTTCAGCTTCCCTTGTTATTGAATGAGTGACTTATTAATTTCTTAGTAGTTAGGGTTGGGGTTAGGGTTAGTAAATTTGTTCAGTTTACTCATTGTTAACCTGAGGCTAGAAGCAGATGACAGGTTTTACTTTCTTTAGTCTTCATGAGCCTACACCGAATATCTCTTTAAAACCTTTGACAGGCAAAAGAAGAATCAACCAAAAAATTCTGGTGGAGGAAGCCACGCCTAGTTCTTTGATTTTTTTTTTTTTTTTTGATAGGTCTATAGTCCTACCTGCAGAGATAAGTCCACCCTAGCCTTCCAGAAATCCTTGAGCATATCATACATACAGTTGGTATTCCTTTGGATGTACATTATTATTTGTTTTTGATTTTTGAGACAAGTTTCTCTCTGTAGCTTTGGCTGTCCTGGAACTTGCTTTGTAGACCAGGCTGGCCTTGAACTCACAGGGATCTGCCCACCTCTTCCTCCCAAGTGCTGGGTTTAAAGGCATGCGCCACTACACCTGGCTGTTTTTTTTTGTTTTGTTTTGTTTTCATTTCTTTCTTTAGGGGTGTGTGTGTCTGTCTGTGTGTGTATGTACACCACATGTGTGACTGGTGCCCTCAGAGGTCAGAAGAGGGTGTTGGATTCCATGGAACTGGAGATACAGTCGGTTGTGAGCTGCCATATGGGTGCTGGGAATCAAACCTGGGTCCCCTGGAAGAGCAGCCAGTGCTCTGCTGAGCCATCTCTCCAGCCCTTATTTAAGACCTTTAAAATAGACAAGCAGGGAAATAATCTAAAGGTTCTTTACTATTTACTGAGTCATCTTTCATTTAGGAGAAATCATTCTATAGGGATAAACAATCCAACTTAACCAGAAGACATTGCACTTATAGCACATATTGGAAAATAGGTAAGAATCATGTGTTAGAACATGACGCTCCTCAATCATCTTTGTGACCTTTGGTAAGTCAGGTAGCAATTTGATCTAGTTATAGAAGTAAGAGTAATTTTATTATTCCAGAAGCCAAATGTATTCTATCACTCTTATTTTCAGCAAGTAGTATCTGGAGACTAAACTATGTATAAAGTGTCATTTATAAATCTGATTGTTCATGAATCTCCTGACCATAGCTTCATTTCCTATCCCAGAGGAACTATTGGGCTGCTTAAGCAAGATAGTAGCTGAAGAGCTAATATGAAGTCTACATCCAGTTCATCACTGCCAGTGACTAAGAGAGCACAGGCTAGTCGACAGTGTAGAGCTGCCAGGTGCCTTTGTTTCTGGGTATATGCATCTAAATGCAAACTTCTCACCCGTGGCCTCACAGTTATTTTGTTTGGCCACTGGATGATTTTTAAAATTTTGTCTCTTGGCAAGGTTGCACTCTTCAGTTGGCCAGATTTCCCTCCATTTCCTATTGCTTTTAGCATGCCTTTACCCTCTTTAATGTTACCTTTATAGCTCCTCAGGTTGGTGGCCTCTGGTTTAGAATTCTAGACTCTTGGAATTACCTGTGGTATGTCACAAGAAAAATGATGTGCTGTGACATTACCCCATTTTGACTTCTATTCCTTTTCTACATCACTAGGGTCATTCTCATGTCAAACTGCAGCTTGCCGCTATGTTTTGTATATCAAACCTCATATGGAATGAAGAGGAAGGTAAGGGGTTGGTGAGGTTTCTCCCAAAGAAAACTTTGGAAGGCATTATTTACATAGGGAAAGCAGAAACCCCACATGCTTGGACTAACTGGTTCCTAATATTACAGAGACATCTTGTTATAAGAATCAATAGTATTAACCTAAGTCAGCCAGATTGATGCTGAATTGTGGACCCCACCTCCATACTTCTAGCTAGCCATCCTGGTACTAAATTACAGGGGAAATGATAAGAAAGAAGCACCAGTCCCTACCTTTAAGAGGACTGATGAAGAGGACATGGGGGTGTCTTTGGAGAAGGTGGTTGGAGGGTGGGTCTTTGATTCTGAGCTGAGGATGCACATATAGAAACTATCCAGATAACATGATGGCAAGGGGGCACATGGCGAGGTGGTACAGGGACCAGTTGATAATGAGCCTTCTTGGGTGAAAGGGTCTCACCTAAACTGCATATTCCATTTTTACACCGGGCCAGTTAAGTCACAGGCAGGCTCTAAGAGTAGATGGTTCCTTCAGGGTTCCTGGATTTCTCTTTATGTAACCAAGGTAGCAGATTGCAGAGAGCACTGGGTCTCAGCTCCAGGTTGGCTATGTTAAAATCTCCTAGGAACGCCTAGTTCTGGAGCCTGTCCCTAGAGAGGCGGGGCCGCTGGGTATAGAGAGAGTGGTGCATGCTTGAGTCATTTAGGCCATTTAGTGGGGAAGAAACTCCGGGGAGCTTCATGTACTTTGCATTCAGAACATTACAGAACAAAGTAGAAGAAAGCAAAACCAGATTTAACACATAGGCCTTGACACTAAGGGTTGTATGTGACCCAGGACATCAAAGCCAGGCTTCAGACTAGTAGTCTAATTGGAAGACAACAGGGTGGTGTGAGATTAGAAATGCCCTGCGTACTATCACAGAGGCAGCAAGAAAGTCTGGAAGGACCAAGGAGTGAAAAACAGAAGAGGAAAAGTGTGGTCTGCCAGAGACTGTTAGTTTGTCTTTAAAAGCTGATTCCTAGTGACAGAGGGTCTTGTGCCAGGGGAACAATGTGACTGATTCTGAAGTCCATGCAAGAATTAACTAACCAGCAGAACCCAGGGTGGACTTAAAGGAAGGGGTGGAGGAACTCAAAAGACAGAGAAGCCAAGTAGGAGGCTGTGAGGAAGTTCTGGCATGAAGGAATCCAGCTACATGGGGGATGGTAGGGGACAGAAGGGTTGGAGTAAGTGACTCTGGAAAAGCTAGAGGAGAGCAATGCCCTGCATCATCTTCCCAGTAACCCAATGATTTCAATCTTTTAGGTTCCCAGGAACGCCAGGATAAGTTACGCGACATGGGCATTGTAGATATTCTACACAAACTGAGTCAGTCGCCAGACTCAAACCTTTGTGACAAGTGAGTATTGACATATAGGGCTTTGCTCTGTGCCATCCACCGCTGTGTTGGGAAAGGTTTGAGCTATTTTAGTAAGCCATGCAACCAGCCTTTTAAAATGTTTGTAGATTGTTGTTGTTCATTTTTAACTAAGCCAGCAGTGACCAACTTTTTTTACATTTATTTATTTTGTGTATGTATGTATGGTTGGGTCGGTGCGTGGTAGAGCACAAAGGCACATAAGTGTGGAGGTCAAAGGACAGCTGATTTGGGTCTCTTCTTGTAGAGATGGAAGTCAGACTGACGCCATCATGGCTATCAGCCAGCACCTTTGCCCCGCTGTGACATTTGAGATGTAAGCAATCATCTTATTCTGAATGAATATGACTTGGAGCCGTCTTAGTGGTTATGTGAAGAGAGTCCAGAGAGTCCTTACATTCCCTTGACCATTAAAATAGAAATGCATGTGGCTTTTTAGGGAAGCACAGCGATCAACAGTGAAACACTCATTGGCTCAGCTTCACTGAGCTCTGCCTTATGCCATTGCAACAGGAGCCTCTGTCTCAGGGAGCTTGCCACTCCTGGGAGGGGCAAGAGGTGTAGCTAGAGATCCAACCAACCAAGAGATGCTTTTCCTATTCCTGTCCCTGCCACCCACCAAGAGGCACTTTTCCTATACTCTCGTAATTACAACAGCTTCATGTTCCTGCTCACTTGTGAGAATAACAGCTGGGCACATCTATACATGTTGAGATAGCTCAGAAGCCCTCATGCCTTCATGTCTGGCTCTGCCTTTCACATCCATGTCTATCTCATGCTCACCCCATAGTGTAGCCGTACCTGCTTGTTTACAGTACCATATCTTCAGGCATTACACATTCTTTCCCATGTGATTTGCCACCCTAGTTGTCTCCTCTTCATGTCTCCATTGTTAATTTTTTTTTTGATTACCCACTCTATATTCTAGTAACTTCACTGTTTTAGGTATTGATTATAACAAGGTGAATAACTTGGTGAAGTCCTTGGCTGTGTGCAACTTAGATCCTAGTATAAAAGTCAGACACTAAATAGATATCTATCAGGTGATGGCAGGTGCCATAAAGAATAAAGAACGTATCTTTCATATTGTATAGTCAGAAAAGGTCTAACTGAGGGTGTGGCGGCTCATCATAGGCCTGTTTGAAATGAGAGTGTTATACAGAATTTAGAGGGAGAATATTCCAGGTAGGGAGCCCAGCCAGTTCCAAGGCCCTGAGGTACAGGGATGAATTTCATATGCTGGAGGACAGATACTCGAGAAGAGCAGTAGAGGTGGAGGAAAGTAAAGAAGGAGCATAATCACAGGGGAAGGGGCCAGATCTCAACAGATCTCAGCCAGCTTACTAGGCTCTTTGTGAGGCTCTTAGGAAGGACCCTTAGTAATAAGGACTCGGGCTTTTTCATGCAGGGTTCTGAAAGGAAGTTGTTGGGAGTTTTAAGGGAAGGAGACAGGGGCAAGTCTGTTTGCAGGACTTGCTATGGAGTCTTAGAACAAGAGCAAAGGAAGGTACTGGCTTTGTTCTCAGCAGTGGAGCAGAGGGCATTTTATGTTTACCAAGATGATGTGGATGTGGGCAATTAGGTGGATAGACAGAATTGAATTCTTGTTTGGACGTGCTGACTTTAAGGTATCTGTCTGATACCCAAGGACTCAGGAAAATGGGACTGGTGTATATTTAAATGGTGTTCAAACACGGAGCTGTCAAAAGTCTCTGAAGGCGAGAGTAAGACAAGATGAGAAACAAGTGCTAAGAACCGAGATCCAGGACCTGCCAACATTTATGGCAGATAAGAAAACTCCAGCAAGAGAGCAGAAGGAACAGCTAGTGGGATAGGCAGCCATGCAGGCATGTAGGAAAGCAAGGGGAAATGCTCTTCCTTCAGGACTCCCCGTGTCTAAGAAGCCATGCCTCCTCAGTGACCATGCCAGCACCTTCTCTGCTCCTATAGGACCTGTAGAGCTCTCATGCTGTCTTAGTTATCAGTTTGTCTAGTGATTCTAAACTCCCAAAGCATACAGAGCAGGCTGGACTTCTGCCTCCCTCAAGCTTATTGTCCCATAGGTTAGGGAAGATGAATCTGAGTAATTTGTAGCCCAGGTGCTGATCAGATGAGCATAGGACCAAAGACAAGTGAGGTCAGCTGCAGGCTGGAGTCTCTGACTTCCCTCTAGGGCTGCTGGCTTAATTGGGCTTTTCAGCACCTCTTCTGACTGAGAGCCAGGCTGCAAATTGAGAGTTTTGCTCGGATTTGATTGGAAGAGAAAACCTCCTTAAAATTGTCTCTGGGGGATCTAGAGTTCAAAGAAAGGCCTCAGCAACATGAACTGGAAGAGTTTGGGTTCTGGCCTGTATTGCTTTAGGCCAGTCTGGTGCTGTTTCTCCAAATTTGTGTGGCATAGACATTTTGGGTTTCCCCTTTGCACATAGAAACCCCTATTAAAAGAAAAGGTATCTATCTGGGATTGGGGTTGCCTACCTGTGACCTCACCACCCAGGAAGCTGAGAAGAGGATGGTGAGTTTGGGGCCAGCCTCAGCTGCAGTGTGCAAGCTGGTTTACATGGCAAGAGCCTGCCTTGGGGAGAAAGGGAAAAAGAAAAAAAAAAAAAACAAAAAAACCACAAGGGGTGAGCTACTCAGCCTGTCTGTCCTCTAAAATCACCCATCTGAAAGACTCCTTAGATAACAGATAGTGTAAACACAATGAGCATACACTCTGGAGCCCCCAAGAATCTAACAATTGAACCAGCAGGCTCCCTTGTTATTTGAGGTAGAGGTCAGTGCCTCCCCCTGTAGCCCAGACTGACCTGGAACTCATGATCCTTCTCCTGCCTCCATCTCGCTAGTGCTGTTACAGATGCACGCTACCGCATGAGCTGAATTAATAATTTGAAGACTAGTACAGGATTTCAGTTAAGACCCTCATGTGTGCATGCTGACATGGCCTAGTAAAGTCTGTTAACAAGGCAATTCTTGGGCTCTACTTCAAAAACTGTGTAATCTCAGCACTGGGGAGGTGAGGGGCATGCACAGGAGGAGCATTGCCAGCTCAAGGCCAAAACAGGCTACATAGTGAGTTCTCGGCCAGCCCAGACTACAGTGAATGACTCTGATGTACACATAGAAAAACAAATAAAAATATGTATGAGTATGCCTTTGACAGCAGCAGCTGCAATTGAGTCTAGTTTATCATCTGTCTATCAGTACCACTTTGATCAGCTAATAGCAACTACCAGTTTTAGCCTTTTCTTTTCTTAAGCTAGGCAGGGAGACCATTTCTAAAGACAGACTTCCTAACTCCACATTTGTATCTTCTTTAGAGTCTGCCAGACCTTAACCTTCATAGTTCTGAGCATTGGAGTCAGGAGGCAGCTTTACCCAACAGGCTCTTGGCCCCTTTTCAGGTGCCACTGCAACTTTGCCTGTGTTAACTTCCCAGTGTCCTCCCCTAGTCCTAGGCATTGTTACATAAAATCCACAGGGCCGTAAGAACAAGTCAGAATTCCAGATCCATGGCAACTGTAGGAACACTGTAGAGCTGCCTAAGAGAACCCTAGGGGGGAACTGTCTGGTGACATAGATGTCTGCCCCTTAAGGTAGGGCTCAGCTAGGCTCAACCCAGCTCTCTCCCAACTACCACTAGTCGAAAAGGTTTTCCCCTCGGTTACAGTTGGAGATGGTGGCTAACAGGAACTTTGTGATTTCAGGGCAAAGACGGCGTTGCAGCAGTACCTGGCATGATGGGAGAACCCCGGGCACCTGCAAGCACCCCACACCTTTGTTTAAGGAAGTACAGGAGCTAGCCTCATTTGACTCCTTCTATTTGCACACGTCACCTTGGACTGCAGGGAGCTGTTTTACAAAGCAGTTTAGTAGGCTTAGATCTCAAATTCATCTTGAGAGCAATTTTTTGAGGTAGTAATTTCCTCAGAGGATTATTGTGTTTTGTTTTGTTTTGTTTCTGAGCTACCTGGACTCTTTATTAGAACAATCAATCATTTTCCTTTGGACCTACAATTTTTTGCCTATGCTGCAGCCACTTTGTGAGCAAGAATGGAGTGTGTGTGTGTGTGTGCGTGTGTGTGTGTGTGTGTGTGTGTGTGTGTGTGTGTGTGTATACACACACGCGCACACAAGAGTGTGCACGCATGAGAGTTAGAATGAATGGCTGTGTGGGTGAGGGATACCTCAGATTTTTCTTTTTTATTTTGTGTGAAAATCTCTTTTCTACAGATTTTCCAGGGTTTAAGCATTGCTTGCTGTATAAAAAACTTTACTGAATTATATACAGTTTGAATGAAATGTTATTTTAAAAGCAAAACAATTGTTTAGTGTTCCATAAAAGTTATGTTGAATTTTGGTCAGATGAATATTTGTAAGTAAAAAATATATGCATTTCTGAACCTCAACTTACATAGATTTTCTTTATAAAAACAAACAAAAAAAGAAAAAAAAAGACAAAGAAAAAGTTGGCTACAGTCAGCCTAAATAACAGGCGCTGTACATGGTGCTGTGCAGATAGTAAGCTAGCCTCTTACTGCCGTCAATATTAGCAGGTACAAAGCCTTTGTTTTGTTTTGTTTTTTCAGCCTAATTCTATAAGTTCTCAGGCTTCCACGTTAGAAGGACGGTGGAATGGAGCAAAGCAAGGCAACAGAGTCACTGTAGGTTTTTGAACCGTCAAAGGGAGATAGAACTACTGATAGTGGAAGCCTAGGGAAGACCAGGTAGGCTGTCTGCGACAGGACTGGGGACCAAGAGCCTCCCAGCTTCCCTCAATCCTGTCATTAGTGTAGCAATATCTGGCAGGGTTTAGAAGCAAACCTAGAGGTCAAGTGGCCCCTTCCTAGAAACCAGGCAGATCACCTTGTGCTTCCTGCAGTGGCATATATCACTGTGAGACCAGCTTGTTCTGCAAACACATCCTAGACAGAAGCAGCCTCCTTCTATCTTTCTTCTTGACCATCCCAGGGAAGGCCACACGACAGCTGGGGATGCCTGGTTGTTGTGCTTTCCTAGAATGAGATGGGAAGTCTTTTCCTGAATGAAGCTAAAATACTAAATATTGAGAGAATGGAAGGGAATCTCCCCAGGATGGCTGAAGATGACTCCTTTTTATTCTTTATTTTTTTATTATTTTTTATTTCTTGGCATCTGCTCTAACTTCTGGTCCCTTCACGGTGAACTCAACAGAGGTGGAACCAGCCTTTCTTTTACTAGAAGGAGGTCAGCAGACTGGCAGGCGGGGTATGAGGTCTGTGGTCCAGAAGCTTACAGTGAGTGTGTGCAGCTGCCAAGGTCCACACCCTCCCACCAGCCACTCCTGATAGAGTTGCTCACCCACTAGCAGACCTCCAGCCTGCACCTTCCTTGGGAGACTTAAATATGGTTGATTGCAAATGAATGTTTTTAAATGTATTTAATGCAATGTTTCCTGTTCTCCATATGACCACCCAAGATGCAAACACAGAGATTTCCAAGTTGTTATTCAGAACATCACTGATTTAAACGCTGTCACATCAGATCTTAGTTTTTGTGCAGGTGTCTAGAGTGCTAATGTGAGGAAACTAGCTGAAAGGAAACCGGGTTTACTGGGAATGAAGCCTTATGAGGGCCCGCTCATTGCCACTTCTGGTGCTGAGACTGTACCCTTGGGTAGCATTTGTAACACAAAATGCTACAGCGTCAGTTTTGGAAAGTAACAGTAAATATTTAAAAAAAAAAAAAACAAAAAAACAATTAACACATTGCTGAGACAATCTTGGACCCAAATAGCATGAGGGGGCTGAAGACGCCTTGAACTCTGTGGATAAATCTTGCCTATGGGTATAAGCAATGGTCACATAAAAAGTGCTTTACTATAATTAACTTTTCTGATTTGAATGAAGGGAAATGTATTTATTAAAACAAAGCTGTTTGCTGCTTTAGGCAGGTGCAGTGTTTGGTCAGCAAGGAAGTGGGGAAAATGGGACATGGTCTTATGTCTACCCAAGTTCTTACTGAAGCTTCTTGCTCTAATACTGCATTCTGTTTCTCCTTTTGTGCCCTGATTGTAACCCAAAATTTATGAACTAGAAAAGAATGTCCAGTTTAATAAGTTGCATTTTTTTTCCTTAAGCACTTTATTCAGAACAATATGTGTTCTTCTGGTAGTGTTTGGATAATATGATTTTAACACATGCTAATAAAAGCCAAGAAAAATCATGGCAACTTCTTAAAAGGAGTCTGTTTTCCAAATGACTGGAGCATAAGGAAATGGTAGAAGGTAATGTGGACTGGCTTTTAGAGGCTGTGATTCGTGGTCAGTGAGGGGCTGTGAGGTCGTTGGGCATTGTAGAATGGAGGTTAATACCTCAAGCCAGTTATGGCTCTCAGAGGCATCTGCAGTGGTCTCAAGGCTCCTCTGTCTGGCCCTGGAAAACCAGCAGACCCTTTATGGGGACCAGTTGCAGCCACCAAGAAGACCCACCCCCCAACATACTAAGTTGCCTTCACTGACCCTCTTACTGCCATCACCACTACCGGCTGAAGTCAGAGTAAGTTTGACAAATGACCAACGCCTGTCCTTCTGCAGGGACACACAGGCGTTCCTCACTTCCGTACTGTGCTGCCTTGCCACCATTCCCAGTTCAGGGCCTCACTGGAAATAGAAATCCAGGGTCACCTGCCTCAGAGCATGAGGAAAGTGAGGTAGGCCTTATGGAATTTTGGTGGTGTGACTCTCTGGGATACCCAAAGTGACTGTAAGCCAAAGACCAGGTGGATACCTTTTTCGTAACTTCCCTAGGGAAAACGAGCAAAGCCTGAGAAAGGGGACATTGTCACTCTAGGTCTTGGTAGAGACCCAGCAGAAGGGGTCCCAACACCTAACTGGGGTAGGTCTTACCTTCTTTGATCACTGAACAGAGGCTCATTCATTTACCCCATGAGTCCAGTTTTTCTTCAGGACCTATCCTTGACGAGAGCTGAGAGAACTGTAAGGGCCATGGCGTAGATGACAGAGCCACCCACTCTGTTTCTGCAGCTTCCAGGCTCCTGCTTCTGGTGTTGCCTTGCAACATGACTGTCACTGAGAGCAGGCCACAGCCAGCCCTTTAACTCCCCATATCAGGCACTTGAACGGAGGAACTGAGAGATCCAAAGCCCTAACACACATCCCAAAGCTGCCCTTGGCTGATTCATGTTAGGGGTGCTAGGCCAAGGGTCCCTACCAAGAGTGATGTCCCCAAGAGTGGGCTGACCTTAACAGCCACTTAAGGGAGCCCCTTCCCAAACTTGACCCTTTATGCCATGAATCTTGTGGATTCTTAAAAGCAATGCAGTGCAGTACACACAGCATCCTCAAGGCCAAAGCAGTGAAGGAGTGTGCCCTGCCCTGCACTGCACCGTGCTCCCAGTGTCCAGCTTCATCCTCCCAGCTGCCTCTGAGGAAGGGCTCCAACTGTCACTAACACAAACATCTCACCCTCAGGCCCAGTTCCTCACCCACCCTTCCCTCTTCCCCTGCTTTTGGAGGCTTTGATTGTTCCAACTCTCCTCTTGCCAGAGTTAGCCCCCCTGGCATCCTGACTTTGGGGAGATGAGGTAGCTGTCGGTGCACACCTATAGTTACACTGGAGCTGTGACTGGTGTCTGTTGTGTGGAAGCTGTGACATGGCAGGCCTCTCCAGCGCGTACACAAAAAGAGCATGGCCTACTATGCTCTATGTGCCGGAGTTCGGAATAGTGGATCCTAACAACTGATGAGCACAGTGTCATGAGGGAACCCAGGACAGACCCTGAGGGGTATCATGGGGTGCACATCAAAGGTGACTTCAGGTCATGTAGCCCCCCAGCATGTCTCATACCTTCTTTTCTACCTTCAGGCAGCCCGGCCCATCCTTTTCTGAGCCCGCACAGTGCTCACCAGAGTCCTTAGGTTAGGCAAACAGAAGATGTAGTACCCTAGTGAAGAGCTGGCTTCTGAGAGCAAACTGCCTGCTCAGAGCCTGACATCACTGGAGTGAACTTCTCTAGAGAAGACCAGCAAAAGAAAGTGCTGGCATTTTCCTCATGGTGGAAGAGCAAAGCCTCTCCTCAGAGGAGTGTGCACCTGGGCGTGGCCAGGGCACAAATAATGCCCGAAAGAGGTGGTCATAGGGGTGACCGTGTATATGGTAATATCACAGGGTTCTAAGGTACTTCTTACTAAAATCTCACAGCTCTCAGAGGAAGAAGGGGCAGCTGAGGCAGCAACTCAGTGAAAACAGGGGCTGCCTGGCCCCACAGGAGCACGTACACGATCAGCTCTTAAAACTGGACTTTAGCCCAATCAGAAGCCAAAGAAATTGGGGAGGAAAGTATTAAATTAGCCATGTGTAGTGGCACTGTTTTAGGAGCAGGCCTTGATGTGCAGTGAACTGCAGGGTTAGTGCCTGCTCTTGTGACTTGAATAGCCATGTAACATGGGCACTACCGAAGCCTGTTCATGCCTGCCCTGTGTCAGTATGTGGCAGTGTCATACCTATGGAGCTAATTTCAAATCTCAAGTTACAAAGTTGGGGCTGCTGAGGTGGATGGCCCAGCAAGTTAAGTACCTGCTGCCATGTCTGATGGCCTTTAGATACCCAGGACCCACATGGTGGGAGATAATTGACTCCCTTAAGTTGTCTTCTGACTTGTGCCCCAACCCACACACACACACCCCCACACGTGTGAACATACACACACAACCCCACACAAAATACATATCTCTTTAAGGTACGGAGCTAGGCTCAAAGCAGTAGATTTATTGTTGGGGAGATCCGGTGACCTCTGAGGTGACATGGTGCCTCAGCAGAGTACAGTAAGAGGCCAGTGTAGGTTTGGTAGACTGTTTAATAAGGCAGGGAAGTATAGACAGTTATTTTCATTGTCTACAAAATAGGGCTGAACCAACAACACTGGTTCTCTGAAATCGTCCTCTGAAGGTCCTTCTGTGCAGACATGAGCATATTGATGGCTCCTCTTGTGGCCTCAACCCTGGCAGAAGACAGTAGTGTCCCGTCCTCAGATACACTCAGATGCAAAGGGTGTCCATGGGGCTCACCACTCTTTGAGGCTCAGGACCTGGGGGTAGGGGGGTGACATTGTTCTATAAGACTGCTGAAATAGCCATGGCCCTGAACTCCTGCCACCCACCCCCCAAAAAAAGACACATCTGGAATGTGTCAACAGGCCAGATAGCCATGGGGTTCCTAATGAGTGTGTTAGGAGAGACGAATACAGAATTTTAAATGAACGGTTCAGGTAGGTCAGTCACAGGCTAGGCCTTTACATCCTGTCTCCTTTCATTGTCACAACAGATCTGTGAGGAAGATGGTGATTTGTCATTATTAGTTTGGGTTTTAATGGGCCTATCACTGTCTACATTTCACACATGAAGACATGGACCCAGCACAGGTAACTTTCCATAGCTGTTTAGCTGATGAATAGTGGGGCTGGGATCTGTCTCCAGAGCCTGTAATGGGAAAAGTGCTGGGCAAGTGTCAGTGCCTGCTCTTCCCAGTGAGGCCGCTTCACAGGAGCTAAGTGTGATCTGGACTCAGATCCTTCTAGAATTATCACTCTTGCTGCATGAGCTGAGGCCAAGATGTCAGATCCCAAATTTTGGACCCCTAGGCAGTTGTTTCTAGCCAGTTCACTTCCACGCACCCCATGTTGGCCCCAAGTTGACCTTCATGCCTCCAGTCATGCCCCCAAATGGATGAAAATGCATCATGGACTCTGAGGGAGGCTGGCACTGGCAGGACTGTCCAGTGCTTGGTTGTGTGAACTTGGGTCTCTTATCCCCACAGAGCCACACTCCCCAGGGTTTCCTGAATCCCTAAATTGGTCTACTTAATGTGTTCCTCAGCTCCCATCCCACCTGTCCTGACATGAGCTTTAGACATTGATACCATAAGCATGCCAAACATGAGGTATACAAAATCCAAACACACAAGTGATGCACACTTCAGCTCTCTGTGAAACTCCTCTCTCCTGATTGATGTTTTGTTTTGTTTTGGTTGGTTGGTTTTGTTTTGGTTGGTTGGTTTTTTTGTGGTGGAGGAGGAGGAGGTTTGGGTTTTTTGTTTTGTTTTGTTTTTTAATGTTTTTGGTTTCTTTAGACAGGGTTTCTCTGTGTAGCCCTGGCTGTTCTCAAACTCACTGTGTAGACTAGGCTGGCCTCGAACTCAGATCTGCCTGCCTCTGTCTCCAGAGTGCTGTCATTAAAGGCATATGCCACCCCTGGCTTGCCTCCTCTTGATAAACTAACCTTTACATCCTTGGGATTTTCCTAGACTCTTCATTTCCTACCCCTTTCACCTCATTGTAGCCTCGGTACTTGCGGGACTCAATTCTTCCACTGGTGCAGAATTAATGTTCTGTGCACCTAGATTTTGGTTTTCCACCCAGATCTGGAGAAGATAATGGCTTGGCCCAACTTTGCCAGGCCTTGTGAGTGCTTCCCATGGAGGGAAAGACAGTCTTCATAGCCTACTCTACTGTTGGCTGAGGGATCCAAGGCCATAGTCAGCTCCAGAAGGAACCCTTCTAATTGCAGCCTTTAAAGCTATTAAAATTTTACCTATGATTAAAACACTTGAAAGGTGTTGGGCAACCTTAGCCATTAAGGAAAATGCAGATGAAAACTACTCTAAGATCCCACCTCACACACCAACAGAATGGCAATTATCAAGAAGACCAGCAACAAAAACTGGTGCAGATGTGTGGAAAGGGCAACCTTTGTACACTGTTGATGGGAATAACTTCTGTGGCCACTCTGGAAACCAATCTGGGGGGTTTACAAATTCATATACCACTCTTGAGCACATGCCTAAAGGTTCTCAAATATAGATATAGTGAGAAATTACCAATACGGAGTCAGGTAGAAATATAAGGGTATTTAATAGGGAAAAGCCTTACTTACAGAGCGACCTAGCCAGACGGCGTGGCAGCGGTCTGTACACAAGCCCAAAAGAGAAAACCGAAAGCGAAAAACGCAGTCACACTACGTCACCCTGACCACGCCCTCACAAGCGTGGTCAGGCACACCTGTAGCCAGCCCCTAAGTAGGCGTGGCTACAGCTTCCCCTACAATATATCTCAATCACTCTGAACACATGCCCAAAGGACTCTATGCCGTATGACAGGGATAATGGTCTTGTTCACTGCTGCCCTATTCACAGGGCTAAGAAATAGAAGTAACGATGTTAAATAATCAAGGTTTGTACATTCACAGTAGGATATTACTCAGCTATAAAGAAAAACGAAATTTTCAGGGAAATGGGGGGGGGATATTCTAAGTAAGGTAACCCTGACCCAAATGGACAAATGTCACATGCTCTCGAACACGAGGAGCATAGTGTCAGCTCCTCAATGGACTGCGCAAGCGAGGGAGCAAGGCGATGTGAGGTAAGAACTTAAGGAAAGGCATATAGTAGAGCGTAATTAAGAAGAACGTGGGGAGGAAGTGTGGGTGGGAAGGTTCAGGCAGGGAAGGAGGCCTTGGGGATTAGGGAAATGAGAGTGTGGGATGGGCATTGGATACACGGTGTTGGTAGGATAACCAAGTGCCATCTGCATGGATTCAGGATTCTCTCCAAGATGGGCCCAGTGCCTGGTAGCCTAGCTAACAACCCAGGTATGGGAGGAGTAAGCCAGTGTTTGGAACATATTTCTCAGGGTTAACTCAACTGAATATTAGTAATTGTCTTCTGAATACCAGTGCTGAGACCCATCCTTGATTAGAGAAGCCTCTCCTGACAATGGACAGTAGTAAATAAAGACTCATGGCTGCCTAGAATGCAGAAAAATGAGTGGCAGATGTGGGCCCAGTCTGAAGTAAGTCACATACTGCCCCCTCTAATGCTCAGAGAACCTTGTGAAAGACAGGACCAGAAGGCAGAGTGAAGGGCCACCAAACATCATTCCCTAGACTCAAAAATGGCTGTAATCATTAAGTCAATTGTCATTACCTGCTTGGGGCCCTCATGAGGTCCCACCCTTTACCTTTAAACTCGTGACTGTCAATGGATCCTAAGAAAAGGGGAATCACTGTCTTTAGTGTAATGCACTCTCTCTGGGTTCTCCAAGGCATTCACTAACAGCTATCTTCAAACCCTTGGTCATACAGGTGATCCTGGCTAATCCTGGTGCATCAGAATACAAAATGAACAGACAAGAACGCACACTAGAGAAATTTGTCAGGGAGGGGAGGTGGTGGGAGATGAAAGAGATCAATATGCAACGCATGCATATGTGGAGTTATAAAAATAGATTTTTGATTTGTTTTAAGAGATTTTCCTCATGATTTGCAGAAAGAAAGGCAAAGTGTCTTTACAGTGGATCTAGAACTCCACAATAAGCAGAAAGCCCAATGCGGTAAGCTGCCCTAATGCTCGATGAATAAACCAAATGATTTATTGCTGACACCAGTTACATGCAACCTGGGTCTCAGAACAGAATTTTATTTGCTAATTAGGAGGCGAGCTGTCAGTTTCACACACACATAATTGTAAATGGCTTTCACCTCAGATTTAATAAAGAAATCTGCCTTAACAACTTACCTTGTGGGGCTTCCTTGTCTTTGCTGGAAAACTTGAAGCTGGGGAAGAGCAGGGCCAGCTCTCTGTTGGCATCTTCTCTGTCCCGGCTTCCGTGCACAGCATTAAAGGGCATTTCTGTGCCATACTGAGCCCGGAGACTGGGAGCATTGGTACAATGGAAAAGAAACAATTGCTTCACTTGAAAAGAAATGCTTTGCTGTCTAGAGCAGGACCACCAGCTACCAGTAAGCATCAGGGTGCTTGTTCTTTGTAGAGAATCCGAGAACAGCAGCCATGCCAGCAACTGCTGACCAGGGGCATTACACACAGGATCTAGCTGTATTTCACCTCTGCCCAGAGGGAGATAATTCCCACTGTGTTGGGTCACTGCCTAGGGTCAGCACCATGTGGTACGTTGTGACTAATTTTGGAATCAGATGTGCTCTCGTTGCAACACAAGGTCCCTAATGACTAATTTTGATAAGAACTGTAACACTGGCAGTGCTAGCTAGGTAGGACCTATGTGCTGAGCACAGCTCTAAATGCCTCTGAACCCCTTGATCATGGTTATCCCCACTCTACAGTCTACGGAACTAAAGCCAAGGATAGACCCATTAAGTGGTGACCTGAGGTCCGAGCCCTCAGCTGCTTTACTTAGCCTCAGGTAGATGCCCTTGCCCCTTATATCTGCAAGGTACAGCTCTAGGGCTTTAGCTTTTAGCTAAGTTCTTTCCTGTTGTCTGTCCATGGGTCTGTCATCTGAAAGGCCAGGACCCATGGATTTGGCACTGTGACTCCAGGCTAAGCTGCTCACTGAGTCACAGAGCAGGCTACGCAGGTCCTGGTAGGTGTGCCGAACAGGAAGCTGACTCCAGTGGGCTGTGGGAGTTGAGTCTACCATACAGGCCATGCTGAACCTTTGACTTGGCAGGCTTGTCTGGGTCCTGAGGTCAGTGACTGTGGGCCAAACTCAGCAGCAGCCTTTAGAAGGGGGGTGCATCCTGGTGGGAGTGATCAGCAAAGGCTGGGACGCCCCATATGTATAGAAAGGGACTTCCTGGCTACCAGAGAGCTGACAGCATCACCCACAACTCCAAACCAAACACCAAATGAAGTGTCAACTTGAGGTGGATGAAGGGACTACAGCTGGTGTCACCTTTCAGGGTGCTCCTTCCTGGCCTCATTGGGGTCACAAGGCCCCAGGAAGGTTCGCCAAGCAGTGACTACATCCTCGGTGCCCTCGGTCTTGGTGAGGATCAGGAGGTGGCTGGGTCCACTGCACATGTGATGGACTAGCTTCTCAAATGCCTCCTAGGCACAGGGAAGAGAAACGGTGACCTAGGGCAGGGGTTACTGATAGCTGAAGGAAGCCAGTGAACCCTGACTACCCACAGACTGGAAGGGAGTTATAAGCAGCCTTGTATAGTCATGGACACACAGCCATGTCTGCCTGCTGTGATGGTGGCGGCCAGCCACACCCCAGGACCACAGGAAGGTGAACCAGGTGGATAGCGGCCTGCTAAAAGCATTATATGTATGGATATGTGTGGTGATATCTTGTTTGTACTCTAACAAATAAGGTCAGAGGGTGGATCTAGTCACTAGTTAACCACAGAGGTCTGGAGGTCTGTACAGACAGGAAGTGATATGGCTGGGCTGAGAGAGGAAGTGATAATGCAGGAAGATACAGGAGTTCAGTCTCATTTCAGCTGTGAAATTGAGTAGGTAAAGTGACTGTGGTTTTGCTCCTTCATCTTTCTGATATCTCAGCATTTTCCCCAGTGTCTGACTCCAGGCTTTCATTATTAAGACCTATTAGAACTGCTGCTACATGAAATATATGGGTGTTGGATCTCCAAGGACACAGTGTAGATGGGATTCCTCCCCCCCCCCCTTTCTCCCTCTATGACAGTGTCCTGGGTTTCCTTTGGGGGAAGATCTCCCTTTCATTTGTTTCTCATTTCACAGCCATGATGCTTAGTAGCCATCACACCCCTGACTTAGGAAGTGGTGCTATGACCTAAGTGGTCGGCCCTACTCCCCAAGTAGGCAAGTCATAAGCAGAAGCAAGCAGAAACAGCATGTAGACTAAAGTGGCCGCTGGTGATGTCTTGAGTGGTTTGCCTATTGCCTTAGCTCCTGTGGGCCCTAGAACTTTCTTGGCTTCTCTTCTCTCCAAGTCCTCTTATTAAACTTCTTCATGAATTCTGAGAGTTATGGAGCATCCTCCTAATAGATGATTTTACTCCATTACTTACAGTTAAACTGTTTTCCTTGCAGACATTGTACTTGAGCTGTACAGGCTTTAATCATATTCTGAGTGGAATTCATTACCCACCCACTTGCTGTTCATATTCTTGTTCTTCACATTGCTCCCCCAACTCCTATAAACCTATCAGCATAATGTTGGAAGAGGAGGAACGAGAGAGTTAGATGGACCAATTGGAGCAGATGAGCTGACCTCCCCGGCTCTGTGTTGATAGAACATTTGCATTTCTGCCTCTGTCAGGGTTCTCTCTTCATTTGACAGAATGTCAAATCCTGCTTCCTGGATCTGCAGAATACACACACACACACACACACACACACACACACCATATATGTATGTATGTGTGTGTATGCGTATACATATAGGTGTGTGTTCTGCAAATGTGATTAAAGCCCACATTCACAGTGATCTTAATGGAAAGATTAAAAAATAAAGATGGGCAAACATTAGAAACAGTGAAGGTCCTTAGACCTGCCTCCAGCACCTGCCCCCAGATCTAATAATCTAATATCATCACAACCTGGGATAAGTTTGAGTTATAACTCATCAGAAGCCTTCTTTCCCCAGTACATCACAGATGCCACCTCCCCCATCCCTGTGTATCCACCACAGGGGGGACCCGAGAACATGTAAGTCTTGTATCTCCTACCTTCATGATGATCTCATCAGCCTTTCCATGGGCCACTGCATCTGGCTTAATGATGGCTAATGTACAGGTCTTCTCCAATGACACTGAAATGAGCCAGAGGGGGTGCTGTCAGATGCTTGAGGCTCTCAGGAGGTCATTTGTAGGAACAGTGTTGTTTCAGTACAGGCACCATCACACTGAGTGCCAGGTTCCAACCTCTGACCTCTAGGCTGTACCTCAGACTGTAGCAAATGGCACCAATCTGACACCAGACCACAGCCAGGAACCCTAGCCTTAGAGGGACAGAGACTGACTTCTGCACTCTGGTCTGGGGACACATAGGGGTGGACATTTCCGAAAGATGGTTCAGGAACAGAAACTTGGGACGACTGAATGAGTTGCCTGGAGCAAGGAACACAAGACTAGAGGTGACACCCTCATGCCTTCCTCACCCCCTCTTATGGGTCTCAGCTTTAATTACTGTCTGCCTTGCTCTCTTCTCACTCTCCTGACTCCTTTGCTTCTGCAAAATAAATTTATGTGTAGGGATGCTTTGCCTACATGTATGCCTGTGTACCACGGGCATACAGTACCCATGGAGGCCAGAAGACGGCATTGGATCCGCTGGGACTGGAGTTCCAGACAGTTGTTAACTGCCACGAGGGTGCTGGGAATCGAAGCTGAGTCTTCTGGAAGAGCAGCCAGTGCTCTTAACCACCCAGCCTCTCTCCCAGCCCCCTCTGCTTTTTGCCTCTCTTGCCAAGTGGCAGAAAGGCCCCCCTGCCTTGCTTCAACTTCCCCATGAGAAAGTCAGATAGAGCAGCTTGAGCTATTTTATTTCGTTTTGGTTTTAGCTTTAATTTGGCTGTGCTGGAAATCAACCCTAATGATCAGAGGCCGCTTAGGTCCAAGCTCTGGGAAACTGTAGGGAAAGCTTTGTCCAGCCCTGGACCCTATCTCTACTGGGTTCCTAGTTACATGTGTTTGGCCTTGGTAAGTTATCTGCATTCTCTGCCAAATCAACATCTCCCACTATCTAGTTCCTACTTCTCAACTTTTATATCTCTTGTGCCTCTAAGGAGGGTTTCTACTGGGAATATCTGTAAAGTCTTACTAAATAGGTATATGTCATCCATTGGACAAATGTCTCCTATGGGCCCAGATGCTAAAGGTTTGTTTGGTCCCCAGTCTGTGGCCTGTTGGGAGGTGGCTGAAACATTGAAAGCTGGGACCTATGGTGGTCAGGCACAGGGCTTCTGCTCTTGCAGAGGGTCTCGTGCTCCAGCTCCTTCCCCTCCTTGTGGTTGGATACCTGCTCTACCAAGTGCTCCTGCCCTATGCTACTCACCATGGGCCCCAAAGCATCAGGACCAACTGATTATGGGCTGAAAGCTCCAAAACTCTGAGCCAAAAGAGACATCTTGCCTATATAAGGTGATTATTCCCAGGTATTTCATTTGGCGACAGAAAGGCTGCCTTGCACAGTGTATGTGACACTAAGCAGCCACCTGCTAATGTTTCTATGGTTACTATTTCTGATAGACTGTGAACACTTGACATTAGAGTACTGTTATGATTGGTTCTGTGATGAACTGGTGGGCTCATGAGAACACTTAAGCATAGAGAGAGAAGAGACGAGGCCCTTGCAGGCCTCATCTCCCAGCTGCAGCCCAAAGGGGAAGCCCAGGAAAAGAGGACAGAGAAATACAAAAAAAAACGTTATTTCAGAAGTCAGATGGTAGGAACGTGAGCTGGAGCTCAGAGAGACTGGTTAGCATGCATGCATGCCTAGGTCCCCTCTCCAGATAAACACACACACACACAGGGTGGGGGCATTGAGAAGGAGGGCACAACAACACCATGAGTATCATCCTTCCTTCTCGGCAGGAAGAGACTGTGGTGGCCTGTGGCAGCACAGTGGTATCAGAGCCAGGCCACACCACATCAGCAGGAGTGAAGGGGAGGGGTGGCCCCGAGATGTGGACAAAGTTCACAAATCTTAGCCTCAGGGAGAGAAAGAGTTCCATGTGGTTTTCCGGGTCAAAGAGGCTTGACTGCGGAGGATATGACAGAGGAGGGAAGAGGCAACAATACAGAAAGAATATTTCCTATGAGAGCCAATTCACAGACTGTCTTCTCCATGGTTTCCTGGCTTTCCTAAGTCATGCTTCCTGCCTGTCAGACTTCAACAGTCCTCACTGAGCACCCAGAAGAAAAAAAAAAAAAAAAAACACGAGTATTATGTGATGTTAATTTTAAAGCTTCCTCCTGTCAGCTGCACCCTGCCCTGGTTCCTTGGCATCCAGTCTGGTTCACTGGCATCCTGTCCAGGTTCCCTGGCATCTTGGTTGCTAACACAAGACACCTTCTTGGCAGCAGCCTGTGTAGCTCTCTGGTCCTCACACACAGCCAGGCTACTCTTCTCCTAGGAAGGCTCTGGAAGAGGCACAAAGCAGTGCATATGAAACCTGTGGTGACAGCTGGAGAATGAGGGAGAGAGGGTGGGGCTGTGAGCAGAGGAAGGCAGGCCGTGGAGAGGGGACCGCTCCTGGAGTTTCAGAAAGAGGCTGACAGTGAAATTTGAACTCTCCAGGTCAGACAGAACTCATTGCTCTCTTCTCCATTATTACTGAAGTTTCTAGAAGGATCCGTCCAATGATTGCCATCGAAGTCATATTTGAGTATCATCTGACAGCTGCCAAATGTACCCCTGATGCCACCAAAGGGCAGAAGGGAGATCCCATTTGTTTGAAGCCAAGTGTTGAAGACAGAACGCTCATGGTCAGCTTTCCAGAACTGAGATGTCTCAGTAGCCTGGTGACTCACTTGTTTAGGGTGAGCATCAAATCAGAATTCACCTTGCTCATTGTCTCTGCACTCACCTATGTCCCCATCTTCACCACCATCCTTTTCATGGGGAAGACACTTGGCTGCACCAGAAAGAACCTCATCAGTAACCTAGAACAAATCAATCATGAGTAGAACGGAGTTAGCCAATGAAAATTATGAAGACTTTCAACGTCTGCAGAAAAGGCATCAAAATGCAGAGGTTCAAAATGCAGAACATAAGCCTTGACAAGGTCACCAGTGTTTGGGCAATGAGGGCCTTTCTAGTAGTTGGATGGTGGATCTTGAGCCTTCAGAGTCTGCCTCTTAACCGAGCACAAATAGAGACTAAGGTAAAGAATGGACAGTTGGTATTCAAATACAAGGGATGTGCTACCCAGTACAGAGAAATAAAGGGACAGACCATTTTCCTAGAGGCAGCTCATGAAAAATGTGTGTGTGATCTTCCTTTTTAGGGAAACAAGGCTAGGATCTTTAGAGACATGGAAGTATGACCTGAGTCTATGAATTCTAGAGAGGGGACTGTGTTCTTTGGAACTTTGTATGAAGGCTTGGACAGTGAACACCCAACAGTGTGCTCCTGGCTGATGCACGAAGAGCCTGGAAACACCTCCACATACCTATGGTGTACGGATTTTTTAAAGATTGCCAGTTGACCGTGAAGATGGTGCAGTCTGTATTATTATGGAAATAGTTTCTCAAAGCCATAAGTTATGCTTATCCTGTCTCTCACAGTGATGACAGCTAGGTTTCTAAATTCAGGAAATGACCTGTGTGTGCTCACATCTAAAATCCTTTAGGGATTTGAGTGTGGGGGTCACCAGGAGAGAACTTCACCATGAGGCTGGGAGAAGATCCTCCTATCCATTTGCTGTGGCTTGAGTGTTCCCCAAAGAGCCCATGCATTAAACTCATGGTCCTTAGTTTGGCAAGATGGTAGGACCTGAAGAGGTGGGGCCATAAACATCACTAGGGGAGCATACTTGAAGGAGATTTGGGGAGGAGGTTATTCTTTCCAGTCTCCCTGAGATGAACAGCCTTCACCACACGCTGCCTCGGCACTGGCCCAAAATCAACAGACTCAACTGTCTGTGGACTGAAGCCTAAGCTGTGAGCCAAAATGAACTTTTTAAAAATCGATTGTCTTGAGTATTTTGCTATGGGCTAAGTCACTACTCAGTTTTGCAAATTTGTCTCCCTCCCTGAAGTCATGACTGAGTTTGTTTGTGAGTGAAAGGGAAATGGATAAAAGACTGGAGTTCCAGGGGCTCTGGAAAGAACGTGACTTCAGAATGTGCATTCTCTCACTGCCTGGGTGAAGAACAGGCCCGGTGTTCTTGACATGAGGAGGACATGAAGGCCTCCTCACTGGGGAGGGGCTCTATGTGAGCACATTGGGGAGCCTGCCAAGTGGACAAGTGACCTCCACTCACCACGTTCCGTTCCCTGCCTTTACCCAGAGCCTTCTTTTCGACCTCCAGCTGGTGTAAGATGGTCTTCTGAAGCAGTGGGGCGTTGGCTCCCTTCACCACAGCCACCAGTTTTCCTCCCTGGAATGTGTGACAGACTACGTGAAATCCTCTCCACAGCTGGTCATTGATTGCAGGAGAAAAGGACATCTAAGGCTAAGCCAGAGGTCAAGGTTCACCAACCCTAGGCCCTCATCCTCCACCTGCTGCCCCTTCCTGGAGCCCAGCCCACCATGAGGCCCTCAATTTGGCTCTTAGTTCTTAAATGATTTCTCTCTGATTACGTCTCCCTGACACCTGCCATTTCTTCCTGACACCTGTCTTGTCAGTGCTTCTTCCAGGGCAACTGGCAGTTAGTAACAATTCGCAGAAAACTATGTGACTAAATGTGACTTATATGTGGCTTATTGGCAGATATTTATCGAGTACTTACTGTACCAAGCACTCAGACAGAGGCAAAGAATACAAGCACTAACCCGAGAGAGACATGAGATCTGCCTGCCTCTATGAGAGCTCAGTGGAGTGGTCACTCCAAACACCCAACTAGGCTAAAACAACAGAGGACTTTGTGTTTGAAGCTTGTCAGCATGGAAGCAGAAGAGCAAATTCCCAGTACTGGCTGTGGCAGTCAGGGAGGACTTCGTGGTGGTCACACTAAGGGTGGAACTGAGTTTTTGCTTTCAGTTTCACCGTGTGTATCACAGAGAAAAGGGTTCAAGGAGCAGCTCCTGTAGAATGGCCCTGCTTCTATTTCTCTCCATCCCCTCATGGGCCACCATGGGTTGGAGATTGTGGCCTGAATCCCCACAGGTGATTGTGATTTATATTTTAACCACCATTGGCCCAAGCAATCAGATATCTTTAGTAAGGACTGCGTTTTGTGACAGCTCCGATGGCCAGAGAGGCTGGGTGGACGTGACTGTCTCCTTCCCGCTAAATGTTTCTTTCTCCCCACAACCCCAGCCATACAGAAACTGGGTTTCACTACCAAAGGACAAAGATCAAGTGACATTTTAGCCTAAGTTTCTAAAGTGGGGCTGGCAAGATGGCCCAGCAGGTAAAGATGCTTCCTGTCAAAGATGATGATCAGAGTTCAATGCCCAAGCCCCACATGGTGGAAAGGGAGAACCAACTGTCATCTGACCTTCACATGAGTGCTGTAGCATACACACACACACACACACACACACACACACACACACACACGCCCACACACACAAAGAAATGTAACACATAATTAAAGTAAATCTCTAATATGTGACACTCAAGGTGCTGAGGCTAAGAGCCGAGCTGAGCTAAGTAATCCAGACTGGCTGTCAAGAGACCTGGGAGAGCAGACCCTGGTTTCCCTGACTACCATGAGAAGGCGGGGCTGAGGCTGCATCAGCCTATCCCCCAGTTGCTTCCTGATTCTGGCAGGTGGCCACAACCTGGGAAGTCAGAAATGCAACAGTAGGCTCTAAGGGGCATGGAGCTGGCCATGGATGGCACATCCGAAGACTTCCAAGCCACTTGTCACCACAGAACCTTTTGGTTCCCAGGAGGAGGCTCCCTCACTTTCACTTCACACTGTAGTTATCAAGGCAAATATACAGCTTCTCTATAATATGTTCATATCCCCGGAAAGTTTCTCTTGACCGAGAAGAGAAATCTCAAAAACTATGCTCTGAGAGTAGAGCTGCAACCTAGTGTGTCCAATCTGGTCATGTGCATTCTAGGACGTGTGTCTTTTGTCATGCACAGTCACCTAGGAAGGCTGTCCAGCCACCAGTGGCCATCATGGATCTTCAGCTTTTGTCTCCAGCTGCACAGGACCCCAGGCAGGAATGCATGCTCACGTCTTAGTAGACTTAGTGAATCAGTCTAGAGGGTATGTTGGGGACAGCTTCGCCCCTTAGCTCAGCTGAGGCTTCATGGTGGCTACAGAGAACTGATGCATTAAACTGAACACCAGAGTGGTAGTCAACAAACTGTTGGGATACATTTGTTTGTATTGTCGATTAGAGACCACCAATGGAGTTAAACCTTGATTCAATGGGCAGAGTCCACAATCAGCGGTCCAGAATAAACCATAGGGTTTTCTGGACAACCCAGAGGAAGATAAAGAGACACAAAGAGGAATAAGGAGGAGATTGCAAAGATTCACGGGTCTTTTTGATCTAGGAAGGTGGAGAGGAGGGCAGCTGATCTCTATTACTCTGTGGACCTATCAGGTTTATACCCTAACATCTGACTCCCAACCTTTAATTACTAATAAAACAATAAAAGAAGCTCTATAACCATTCTACTTCCTCCAAGATACTTACTGCGTAGAACAGAAAGGTTGGCTCACACTTCCCTCGGTATTTTTCCAGGACATCAAGACAGTCAGCCTCCACCTGAAGAAAGCAAGCTGTCAGCAAGTACCCCAGGTGCAGCCAGAGCAGGGTCACAGCAACACATGCCCTCGTGGTTGACCTCCTGAATGAAACCCAACTCTGCTGCCTTGTCAACATACTGGTGACAGTTATGACAGTGGCATTATCTTGAGGAGTCAAGTGGGAAGGAGATGAGCTTCTCTGGTTCCCCACCTACTTGACTGGTCCAGGGTACCCCACCATCTGACATCCTCCTATGGTCATGACTGGCAATGACAGGAGTGAAGGTCCTCAGGTATTCTTTCACTGTCATTGGTCCTTGGAGTCTGACCTCCTGAGAGATTAGTGTAAGTAAGCCCTGTTGTCTTTACTGTCTGTGGACCTTCAAATGCATCAGTGCACAGTGTGTCAGCAGGGTCTCTTTCACACCTCTATGGAATTCCTATTTTTGTACTTTGAGCAAACATTTGCTAAAGGATCCCCTTTATCAGAGAGGATAGAAGTTTTGCAACACTGAGCTCTGAAAGTGACATTTTGGGCAACAGTGCTCACTAGGCAAGATGGATATGCAAATTCGTCTGAGTGACATGTGTTCCTTCCTGGCGTACAGCTTGGTGGTTGAGGTTGGTGCCACAGGACACCGTGACAACTGGTGCCATTCTATTTGAAAGGGGCAGCTTGGAGATCTTGCCCTGTGCTTCTTCTATGTTTAATTTGTTTACACTATTGTATGACTTCTTGCTAAGAAGGAATCTTACCAAAGCAAAATGGAGAAGGTCCAAACCAACCTCAATCCTCATCTTCTGGAAGAGGCTAACCACTGGTTTGCAGGGGCCACACCAGCCCTGGTAGACGTCCACAACTGTAGGAGCCAAGGAGCGACAATGTTCAGCAGACAGCCATGTCCTTGCAGACAGTCTGCTCTCACACCTCCACCCCCTGCAACCTAGAGATCAGGACTGAGCATAAACCATAACCATCCCTCATTCCAACATGACATTCTGGATCTGAAATATTTCTGAAGTAGCTTCGTATGGTGGCTTACAACTATAATCTCAACACTTCGGAGTTGGAGGCAGGAAGATGAGATGTTCAAGAACAACCTTAACTCCAAGTGAGTGTGTTTTACATGAGATCCTATCTTTAAAAAAAAAAAGAGGGTGGAAAAAGGAGATGGAGTGAGTATAGATAGAAGAAACATGTTTTAAGGTGATCCCTTTACCTTGGGGCAGGGGGAATCAGGCATGGACCAGGGTGGTGTTACTCAGTGAATATCTGAAGGGAATACAAACTACTCCAAAAGTAGGAGCTCACTATAGGCGACCAGGCAGCATCCTGTTGACTCTTATCCACTGATAGGAAACACGGTTTCACATTACCTAGTAGAAAACTTGGGACAAGAGGTCAAAAAGACACCATGACGACTTGAGGGAAGGGGGCTTGAGCCTCTTTGGCATCCATTCTAAGAGTAAGGTTTGGGGCTTCTTTGAGAACAAGACCTTCATAACTGACAGATGTTTGGATTCCAACATACCACAGGCAAAACTGCACTTGGATGAAATAAGGAACATGTCTCTGAAGACTGAGGATGCTGTAAACAGTTCTGCTGAGGAAGGCAAGTCCCAAAGGAAAGAAATGAGGCTCAAAATAGAGTCCCTGCAGTGTCTGTACTGATGCCTCTGAGGCCAGCATCTGCCAGCTTCTGTCTCATTGATACCTTCCATCAGCTCCTCATCCTCTCTCTCTTCCTTGGCTCTGGGAGGGGTGGTGAGGACAAAGGCAGATTGAGTAGTCACATGAGTGCAGGGGGAGAGAGTGGGAACACTGGAGAGGGAGAGCCTAACGATTTCACTCTGACAGACAGGAAGCAAAACAGAGGACACTTGGGAGGCACCTAATTCTGTGTGAATCTGAAGGCAGACGAGAAAGAGATGAGACTTCCAGTGTGGATAGCTTTAGAAACAAGTTTCTACTGGTGCCAGAAAGATCAATTCTCTCTCATCAGCTGCCCCACCGTGTGTGTGTGTGTGTGTGTGTGTGTGTGTGTGTGTGTGTGTGTGTGTGTGTGTGTGTGTGTTATGCCTGGCATAGTCAATGCTCAGGAAATACTAGCCCTGGTCACATGAGTGCTTGGCAGGCCCACCACCAAATGGCAGAATCTCCAAAAGATTATGGAATGATGGTTCTTTCATTGTTGGTTTTTAAAAAAAGAGTCATGTTTTGTCTCACCCTGAGCTGTATTTAGCTGCTTAGACCAGACACATGGGTACAACAGTTAAGTCTTGGCACCGTCAAAAAGGTTTCATAATCTCCCCAACTGGAGAGTGTGCCAACAGTCTCACCCACACACACTGGATCAATGGGACTAGCATTATTTAATAATATCCATTTGGCTCTGGGCTTGGACAAATCTGCCACAGATGCCAGATGAAAAAGCTAATAGTGTTGCATTAGAGTTTGGGGTGACAGATGGGGTATGCCAAACTGGAAATGTGGTGGGGAGCTTGACAGAGCCCCAGGTAGGTCCCCAGGAGGAGGAAAGTGGAGATCAGGAAAGATTTCACAGAGGCAGGCACTTTTGAGCTGGGTCTTGGAACAAGAACTATGATTGTCCTCGGGGTAGAAGAACACAGAGAAAATGAAGATGTGTGAAACCCCATGACATGCTCAGATAGACATCTCAGTTCAGGACACACCTCAGGAAACAGTAAAGGAAAGGGCTGGGAAGACATGAAGTTTTTGAGAGAGGGCACATTCTTGAATACGGAATGGCCATGGAGATCAGTAGATAGATGAGTATAGAGCTGAGAACAACAGTATGCAGAGATATCTAGAGAAGAGGAATGAATACCTAGAGAAGAGATAGCAGAGGGTGGGCACTTCAAAGACTCCAGCCTGGCACACCATTATGTCAGCCCCAGCCCTTGAGAGTGGGCTGGACTTCATGGCAGGTTTCTAATAAGCACAAGACTAAGTTGACCAAAGGCCAAGTTGCAGCTGTGCCCCCCCCTCGCTGCCCCAGCTCTGGAGAAAGCAAGTTACCATGATGTGAGTAGCCTTGTGCAGAAACTGCTGACAAGAAATCATCTCTGGCCAGCAACCAGTGACACCCACTGAGTGAGCCTGGTCCACCAGCAGCCATAAAAAGAGCTCGGAAGCAAGTGACATACAAACTGAGCTCTGGGAAAATCTCTGGGGCCAGAGACACCCAGCTGGATTGCACTTAACACTGACCTGCAGACACTGGAGGGTGGTAAGTGTTTAACCCATGATTGTACAGGTAAACCAGAAATGGGTGCTGATGCAAAGAAAATAGGTGTGGGCGATGGTTGTACAGTACCTGCTTCTTTCCAGTTCTCTGTGGTGTCTCATCCCTGGGAGTTCCAGGAAACCCCCATTTTCCCTCCCAAAACATTCTTCTTTTGTGCCCTAAGTCATTAAAATTTCCCATGGCTGGCTCTAAACCATGAGAGCCCCGTTATGTGACAGTACCGACTCATTCACTGAACTGAATTTACTGGTGTCCAACTAAATGAAATATAACGGTAGCCCTTATCCTCAGGGGATATGTTTCAAGACACCATGGAGAACAGAAGCTGGATAGGACCAAAGCTAATGCAAGCACTTCAGGACGGTGACAGTTTTATAACTAGCTTCTCAGAGAATAATGAGCAGGTGGTATATACAGTGTGGATACAATGGATAAAAGATTGGCTAGTGTCCCAGGTGGGGGGGCGGCATGAAATTTCAGCACTTCTCAGAATGGTGTGTAATTTTAAAATTATGAACTTATAGTTTTGGAATTTTCCGTGGGACTATGGTAGGATGCAGGTAACTGAACCAGAGGAGAACAAAGCCATAGATAAGGCAGGGCTACTGTGCATACACAGACGTAAGGAAATTGCCTGGTTCTTTTTCTGTTTGTACATTTTGAAACTGAGTCACAGGTCGCCCAAGCTAGCCTCAGACTTGCTATGAACTTTGAACTTGGATCATTCTGCATCCAACTCCAAAATGCTACGATTACAGATGTGTGCCACCATACCTGGTTTATGCAGTACTGGGGATTGAGACATGGCTTAAAAGAAAATACCACTCAATGTAACCCCTTCTTCCCATGCATTATGGAATGATTTTTGAAGAGAGTGGATCAGAGGACATGGGTTCATTTTGAATCACCAGTCAGTCCTTTGGAGCCGAGCATTTCCTCCCAAAGCTCCTGGGTGCTGATGTTGACCTGCAGCCAGAAGGATCAAAAGCAGCATCAGTAAGGGCAGAGGTGGGAAGCCACTTCCTTTTCTCCATTGCTCTCTGTTGGAGAATATTATTTTTACTAGGCAAAGATGTGTTACATTCTTTATGCTGTAGAATATTACTTTAACTGTGTAAAGGTGTGTTACTTTTGTTTATGCTGCGTTTGTTTAACGATATAAGGATGTGTGTTTAATTATGTAGAGATATGTTGCATGTTTCACTTTGTCTGCCTAAGGCACCTGATTGGTCTAATAAAGAGCTAAATGGCCAATAGCTAGGCAGGAGAAAGGAGAGGCAGGGCGGGCGGGGGTGAATAAATAGGAGGAGAAATCTAGGCTTGGGAGGAGAAGGGGAAGTACGAGAGGAGGAGAGAATGAGGGACACACCCAGGACATGAACCCCAAAGGAAGGACACTCCTGGGGCATGAAGTCAGGCAAGACCACGTGGAGGTACACAGATGAATAGAAATGAGTTAATAATTAAGAGAGAGCTAGCCAATAATGGCCTGAGCCATTAGCCAGTTTATAAATAATATAAGCCTCTGTTTGTGTATTTGGAACTAAATGGCTACAGGACTGGGTGGGACAGAAACTTCCCTCTACAGCCTGTTACAGCCCTCTCTCTGCATTGTGTTCCAAATGCAGTTCTGTCTTCTCTTGGCAATCTCCTTTCTTTCTTCCTTCCTTCCTTCCTTTCTTCCTTCCTTTCTTTCTTTCTTCCTTTCTTTCTTTCCTTCTTTCCTCCTTTCTTTCTTTCTTTCTTTCTTTCTTTCTTTCTTTCTTTCTTTCCCTCCTCTCCCCTTACACTCCAGGAAAAAAACCTAAAATCTATTTTTAGACATTAAAAAATGTTAAATGCTATTTGTCCAGGAGTCATAGGGTTGTCTTATGTTGTTAATCTGCACACAAGAAGGGCCACATTCCAGTTTCCCTTTGTAGTTTATGTTCACTCAGTATCAGAAATTATTAGTTTGTCATCCATTCACATTTTTCATATTTATAAAGAGTTCTGGTATATATTAGATATAAAACACAAGATGGAAATGAATATTATCCCTCTCCACTCTTTTATAATATATACAAAATACATCTTTATTTTAAAGTATTTTCAAAATTATATAAAAAATAACATGTACTTGAAAGTACAGTACAGGGACTGGAAAGATGGCTCAGCACCACTGCTCTCCCACAGGTCCTGAGTTCAATTCCTAGCAAAGCACATGGTGGCTCACAATCATCTATAATGAGATCTGATGGCCTCTTTGGCATGCGAGTGTACATACAGACAGAGCACTCATAAATAAATCTTTCTTTTAAAAAAAGTAAATATGGTATAAAGAATATTTGGGAGTACTTTTTGATTACCTGAAAATAAATTGTCAATCTGACATCCCATCATCACCCCTGAATGCTGACAGGGGAGCTGGGGAGATGGTTCAGTAAAATGCTCACTGCACAAATATGAAGACCTAAATTTGGGTCCTTGGCACCTATATAAAAAGTGGGGGATGGTGGTGTGCTTCTGCAAATAGAGACAGGAAGATCCCGGGAGGTCACTGGCCAGTCCTTGTTGCTGAAATGGGGAGATCCAGGTTCAGGGACAGACCCTATTTCATAAGGTAGAGAAGCAACTGAGAAAGACCTCCTAACATCAACCTCTGGCAGACATGGGTACCGGTATAGGTGTGTGCTCGCATGCAGGCACACCCTAACTCCCATGCACCACACACACATACATACACCAGAATCATGCTCCAAGGTTTCTGTCAAACTTCTTTTGTATATGGGATTGCTCATCAGCTGTTTTATTTCCATCACTTGACTCTTTGGAGACTGTTCGCCAGTTACTCTGTGGGCTGACCCTCAGTGTCCTCAGTTTTACTCTTGTGGTGTATCCCTGGGTTGGTTTGGAGTGTTAGAGAAACTGCAGAGATTTGCCCTCATTATGGCCAATCAGGAGATACATAGTTTCCACCTGCCCATTTGGAGCGAACACTCACTGACCATTCATGGAGGTCAACCAGGCTCCTCTGTTAGACAATGATTTTCCTGTTCCTTCTAATTAAAATGTTTCTATAGGGAGTATTACAGTTTCACAGTGAGATGCCTCTCCCTAGGCTCCTGTTTTTGAACTCTTGGTCTCAAGCCAGTGGTGGCATTGTAGCAGGTTCTGGAGCCTTTACAACTTGGGGCACAGCTGGCACAATAAGCCAGTCTGGATAAGCATTAAGGGTTCAATAGCTCAGCGCTCACATCCAGACCTATCTTGGTTTCCCGTCGACCCAGAGGTAACTAGCCATGTTGCAAGTCCTCAGTGCCAAGGATGGAGCCACTAGCTGCTGTTCTTATCTGCCATGATGGACTATCCCCCGTACAGTGAGCCCAAATAAACTTCTCTCTTGAGATGTTTCTGTCCAGCACTTTGTTGCAGCAAAGAGAAAAATTACAACTTGTTCTTTTTTAAAGTTTTTTTTTTAAAGATGTATTTATTTTATGTGTATGGGTGTTTTCTTGTAAGTATGTCTGTGTACCACTTGCATGCCTGGTGCCTGAGGGGGGCAGAAGCTGAGGATCCCCTGAAAGTAGAGTTACAGAAAGCTGTGAGCTATTATTTGGGTGCTGAGAATTGAACCCAGGTCTTCTGGAAGAGTAACTAGTGCTCTTAACCGCTGAGCCATCTCTCCAGCCCCCTACAACTTGTTGTTGATAAAAAATACATAAAGATCTGTGTTATGATGTATTATCCACCAATTATGACAGGAAACTATATAATGTGTACAGAAAACGGGTCTCTATTTTCAAGGGAGTTCTCTGTGTGTGTGAGAGAGAGAGAGAGAGAGAGAGAGAGAGAGAGAGAGAGAGAGAGAGAGAGAATGTGTGTGTGTGTGTGTGAGAGAGAGGGGGGGGTACACAAGAGAGAAAATATCTTTTGAATCCTTAAGTGAGAGTTGGACTGATAACATCCTGGCCCCAGAGCTACTGCCCTGAAGCAAGTTGACAGGAAGGACAAGACAAAAGAGCCCTGTCACCCAGAGGTTTAACTGATGTCATTGGCACCTCTCTACCTCTTGGTCCCCTTTATGGAGTGAGCCATACCAGCCCTAGGACCAGATGAACTATCTTATCCCTGGTTGTAGGGTATATGAGCATGGAAAATACTTGAAGCTCCCCCATGGCCTGCATTTGGAGAGAATGAACAGACTACCTGGCATCTTTTGACCAGATTATTCCTTGATGTCAAGTGATTTCTGTATCAGAAAGAACCCTGAAGACAGAGAGAAGATAGGATTCCTGGTTGGTTAGAGTTCTTGGACAATGCATGCATTTCAGAGAGTGGGTAGAGAACGATTCATTCTCTCTCTCTCTCTCTATCTCTCTCTCTCTCTCTTTCTCTCTCCCTCCCTCCCTCCCTCCCTACCTACCTACCTCCCTCCCTTCCTCCTTTCCTCCTTCCCTCCTTCCCTCTCCCCCCTGCCCTCCCTCAGCAGATGGAAGCACTTTGAGTACTGGGTTGTGTTTAACTCTGATGAATAGTATAGTATAAAACACCACTAGCAAAAGTCATCCCCCCATCCTCCACAGGGGATAAAGGACATTAAAAGGTGAACTAAGAAGCCCACAGGCTGTTGTGAGTCACACCAAGAGTATGCAGGTTGGCCTGGAACCGTCCGGAGTCTCATCACTGTAACTTGTAACTTTGCAGTTTATGTGTTACCTGCCCTCCTTCTGTACAGGGCTCAAAGAGGCTGAGGAAATGGTTTGCACAGCAATAACGGGGGAACCAGGCACTGAGAATCTACCTCAGCAGACCCCCCCCCACTGGAGTCCTAGGATGTCAAGGCCTCATGACCCTTTGGATATTTACACAGCCTCACTCACAGGTGAGCTAAATAAAGGGACCCTGTTTCAAAAACAAGGGGGGCGGGGCAGAGAAGGAAAGGAGAAGCAGAGAGCTGGCTTGTCCTGTGTGCAAATGAAGAAAAACAATCTACAAAGCAAATGCTCATCACACAACACATCTCAAGCCTTACTGTTTGAACAAAACAGTACAGGGAAACCGGTCATCACAGAGTACATATATGCATGCCCAGATCCAAAGAACATCTATCTATCTATCTATAGATACAGGTATGTACACTGTGCATTTCCTCGATTATTATTCAACAGAAAATAAGCTTGGGGATTAGGATGTTTCATCTTCTCTCATATCTGTGGTTTTATGTTAATGCCCATTTGCATCTTATGGTTGCAAAGCCCCATTAAGAGCTCTGCCTTGGTCGGGTATATATTTATATGTAAGGTTGCATACTAGGTCCTCCAGATATTTATTTCTACTTTAAAACAGAAGGATAGGGCACTTGGGCTCCAGAACACGGTCGCATACTGCTAACAAGTAGGAAGTCATCTTTATACTGCACCCACACCCACAGCACCGTCTCCGACCAAGTGCTGGGAGCCAGCGCCCCTAGAGGCTTACCTGCAGGGCCATTTCCTTCTTCCTGCTGCTCATGGCTCTGCAAAGAAACCAAACGTCAGCTGCCCACAACCTCTGTCAAACCAGCAAGTCTCTTTTAAAGAGCCGGTAAATCAGTGTACTGATGCAAAACGCACAGAGACACAGACACACACTCTCGCCCTCCCTCCCTCGTCCCTTCCTCCTCCCGGGGCCCAGGGGATCGCCAGGAGCCCAAGGGCGCCTGCAGGCAACACCGGCAGTTTGTCACATTATAGTGTCCACTGAAGAATTGGAGCCGGTGAAGAGGGTCCCGTTGTCCCTACAAGTCCCCATGAGCTACTGGGAAACAGCCTCTGCAAACAGTATAGATACCAGATACCGGGGCCTGGACAAGGCCAGGAAGTCTCCAACTTGACTCTCAGCGTCTTCGCGATGGTTGTCCTAGCAACCCAGCACCCAGCCCACCGCTGCCAGTGGCGAGCTCTCATTGGCTCGGGGGAATGTCAGGTTCAAGAGGCACTAAGGTAAAGATCCCACCCTTCCGTCCTCTGTGCAGCTCGATTCCCGCCTCCATCCTACTCGCCTGCCAAGAGATGGTGTACAGTTTTTCATCTATCCATAACATCCTTGGGGGAGTACCACGCCGGAGATGGCTTTTCAGGAATTTGAGAGTCGTCTTTAAGTCTACAAATAATTGCAAATTCAAAGTTAACTATGGAAGTCAAATTCACATATCCCCAACAGGTTCAAATAGTGGGTATTAATCCAAACACATCAAAAGTCTGATGTGTACCATTTAAAGAGAGAGAGAGAGGGGGGAGGGGAGAGAGAGAGGGGGGAGGAGAGAGAGGAGAGAGAGAGAGAGAGAGAGAGAGAGAGAGAGAGAGAGAGAGAGATGGCTGAGTGTGGCTGAAGAGGTGACTCAGAGGTTAAGAGCACGTATTGGTCTCCCAGAGGTCCCAGGTTCGATTCCCAGCACCCACAAAGGTGGCTCACAACCGTCTGTAGCTCTAGTTCCAGGATCCTAAGCTGCTTCTGACTTCCTGGTTCTCCTGGCACCACACATGCGGCACTTGCATGTTCCAGAGAAAAGACACACATAAAATAAAACAAATAAATCTGAAAATAAGAATTAAAGCATGCTGCTTGAACCAAAAGTTTCCTCCCAAGTACATCACCGTGGGCTACCCTGTTTTTTATGCCATTATTTAAAGGACCAGACGGGGGGGGGGGTGCGTATTTATTTTTTATATGTGTATTTTGCCTGTAAATGTGTCTGTGTCTGGTGCCCAAGGAGGTCAGAAGAGGGCGCCATCTCTCCAGATCCTCTGGAACTGGAGTTACAGATGGTTTTGAGCCATCATGTGGGTGCTGGAGTTGAATCCGAACCCTGGGTCTCTGGAAAAGCAGCCCCTCTTAACGGGGCTATCTCTCCAGCCCGGAACTTGGTCTTTTTATATTTGATAATATTAGTGAGTGAGATTGTTTTGTCCAAAAGCAAAACTCTGGAAAAACATACTTTTAAATTAGACTTATGCTAAGGAATGAGCTTATTATTTTGCTTTGTTTTAACGCAAAAAATGTGGGATGTTTTGGTCTGAAAGATTAGCTCTCTCCTGCAAGTCACGTTCTTTGCCACAAGGTGGTGGCTTGCTCAAAGAAACCCTTATGAGACCCAAATTACCAGGCACATCTTCATCAAACAGACCTGGAGCTAATTGGAACTGTGTGGAACAAAGAACAAATCATCTACTAAATTGGGCCATGTGTCATCTTCCAGTTTTTCATCTTAAACGATAAGGAAAGAGAACCACAAAAACAGAACTGAAAACTTCTCAGTCAGACTGATTTGGCTGAATCCCACATCTGCTAACTCCCTCCCCCACCCCAAGCCTCTGCTTCTCATTTTTAAATGAGGAATAGAATTCTTGCCATCCAGAAATGTTGTAGAAAAAGATGATGTCTTTTGGCGGCTCTAGACACTAACACCAGTGTTGCATTGCTGTGGAGTCATTCATGTCCTCTTTCACAGCATGGAATGCTAATGGGCAGCAGTCCAGGCAAAGACCACAGTGGCTGCCCCACCCACACCCCTTGCATCCTGGTGGAACTATTTGATGAGTTTTCCTCAGTCAAATTGGAAGAGGTGGGTGGCACTCTTTCATTATTTCACGTAGGCTGGCCTTAACTTGTGATTCTCCATGGTGCTTGGATTATAGGCATAGACCACCATAGCTCAATGAACTACAATTTACTAAAATTGTATGCCATATTCTGCTGTTTTCCCTTTGGCTTAGCAGCTGCACCTGAATCTACTGATGATATGTAAACTACCTTCTGCAGACTCTTGGCCCTACTGTCAGAGTCCACCACTCAGGCTGTGGCCTGATGGGATTTCTGGTTCCGCTGGCACTCACTGCTGCCACCAAATGTGGTTTTGTTTTAAAGATTTATTGGTTAATTATGCATACAGTGTTCTGCCTTCATGTATGCCTGCAGGCCAGAAGAGGGCACCAGATCTCATTACAGATGGTTGCGAGCCACCATGTAGTTTCTGGGAATTGACCTTCGGAAGAACAGCCAGGGCTCTTAACCTCTGAGCCCCCAAATGTGGTTTTTAACTAAGTCTCTGTTGTTCTATTTACCAATAAAGTCTCCAGGAATCAGCTGTTGGCGTGAAAACCTGCTAGCCCAAAGAGAGACTGAGAAGCAACCAGCTGACCTTCCGTTTTGGCCAGAGACCCAGCAAGAGAGCATCTCTCCACTTGCCCCAAACCAAAAAAGACCGCTAATTTCTAAGTCCCCCCCCCCCACTCCTTCTTGTGCATCTCTCTATTCAGCTTCCTGGCTTTTCTGTCCTGACTGTCTATGGCTAATTCCTGTCAGCTAGTGGCTGGCTCTCTGCCTTCCCATCCAAGGTTGATTTTAACACAGTGTCGGGTTTCACAGTGCAATCAAATATCCAGCAACAATGTTCCTGTGCCTACACACAGGTCATGAAGCTGTTGCTATTATTGCTTTCCAAGAATTAAAAAAAAAAGTGCTAACCCTTGGAATCATAAGAAAAATATAATGAAGATAAGTATTACAAAGTTACCCCTAGGGGCCTCTAAAGACTGGAGGGATGGCTCAGGGATTCAGAGCACTTACTGTTCTTGCAGAGGACCCGAGTTCAGTTCCTGGCACCCACATGGTAGCTCCCAATTGCCTGTAACTCTATTTTCAGGGGCTCCCATAGCCTCTTCTTGTCACAGCTCCTGTACACATGTGGGGCATATCCATACACTCAGGCACACACGCATACCCATAGCTGGCGGGGGAAGTGGCCTCTACATTTAGGCTTACATTTCCCTCTCCTTGCAGTCGTCCTCTGTTGCTCAGGCTGGCTGAACCTACCAAGGAGCTGTCATTCTAAGTGCACAGGATTCTGTTCAACTTTATTGCAGGTTTTAGTTGAAGGTTTTACTCTGATAATTGTTTCTTACTACAGTTGTAGCAAATAGCACAGAGAAATCCTTTGTGTGCTCTGCCCATTTTCTCTCAATGCTAATATTTAAAAAAATTATAGTACAGTATCACAAACAGATTAGTGATGGTGGCACAATTCACTTATCTCAGATGGCCCCAGTGCTAGTTGCTGTGTGTGTGTGTGTATTTGGTAAACATTTTATCACTTGCACAAGTTGGTGTATTCACTGGCATCCACAATTCTGAACAAAGGAGCCCTGTCTTGCTGTTTATAGCCACGCCCACTTTCCTCTTGGGTGCCTCCTTAGCCACGCCCACCTTCCATCTGGGTATCTTCTCAGTCCTACCCTCGACCTCCAGAAACTGCTATTCTCTCCTCTGTATCTAAACTTTTGTTATTAGAAAAAGCTATATAACATTATATAAACGATATCATACAACATGTAATCTTTTGGGGACCAGCTTGATCATCTGGTATTATTCCCTTGGAATTTGAAATTCCCCTGGCCATCACCCCAGTTGTTGTGTGTACTCATAATTTAATTCTTCTGCATGACTGTGCATTTATTCCAGTCTTGGTGCACTATACTTTGTTTCAAACTAATTTTTGCCTGGGATGTGAGGGAAGGGTCAAGGCTCAGCTTCTCACATATATTTCTGGCTGTGTGAGCAGGAGATGTCCAGAAGGGTTACTTTAATTTCAACTGAGTTGCTTTCTCTTTTGTAAAAAAATCAGCTGGCTAGGCCAGGCATGGTGGTGCCCACCTTTAATCCCTAACACTCAGGAGGAGGCCAAGGCAGGTGGATGTCTGTCAGATCTCTATCAGCCTGGTCTATGTAGCAAGTCTTAGTCTAGCCAGGGCTATAGAGTGAGACCCTGTCTTAAAAAAAAAGTCAACTGATTATACTTGTGTGAGATTTTCTTTTTTTTTTTTTTGCTATTAGTAGTCATTAGATAACAATTAAGATTATCTTAAAAACCACTCAATGAAAGTCATTCAATTTTATTTTATCCTTTAACTTAGTAAACAAAGCAGTATGATTAATCATAGCATTTTCATACATGTTTTATTTTTCAACATCCCTTTGGTTATTTTAAAATACTTTGATTTTAATACAAATTCACAGTCAGCCTTTCAATATTTTTTGAAAATTTCTGTTAAATTTGTGTAGGATTGTGCTGACTCTAAAGATTAGCTTGTGGAGAACTGGCATTTTATTGATGTTGAGTCACTCAATCTGCAAACAGGGTGATCTCTTTACTTCTTCCCAGAGCTGGGGCTAGAACCCAGGGTCTTGGGCATCTAAACCAAGGTAAATCATCAGACATCTGTTGTTCTTTTATTTCATCAATATGTTCTAGTAGTTGAAAAACCAAAAGTCATTTGTGTTTCCATTATTATTGAAACATTCTATTCCTTTAAAAAAAGATTTATTTTTAACTATGTATATCATTGGGAGGAGGGGCGTTGCAAGAGTGTCTGTGGAGGCCAGAAGAGTCAGATTATCCCTGGATCTGGAGCTGGGAACTGAACTCAAATCCTCAGAAGAGTAGCAAGCACTTGCAGCTAATGAGTCATCTCTCAAGCCATGAGACATTTTATTTATGAGCTTCTCTTTCAATTAGCTGCTACCAGAACATGGAGATACACCCGATTCTTTCCCATATTGCTACTATTCTGAGAGCTTGCTAAACTTGCTTGCTAGTTGTTTTAGGTAATACCTTTATTTATTCTTTAACAATTTCATACATTTTCTAGAATGTATTTTGAGCATATACATCCACCATTACCTCCCTCCAACTCTCCCTAATGCCCCCACCCTATCTTGCTCCCATTGCATGTCTTCTTACTGCTATTAATAAGGTCCTTATTTTAATTAGTGGTTTCCATATACAGTATTTTGTTGTTGATTCCTGGGATGACTTTTGTTGTTGTCATTGTTGTTTGAGACAGGCTGTCTCAGTGTTTCAATTTCTGTGAAGAGACAACATGACCACAGAAACTTTTATAAAGGAAAACATTAAATTTGGGTGGCTTATAGTTTCAAAGGTTTAGTCCATTATCATCATGGCAAGGAGCATGGTGGCATGCAGGCAGACACAGTGCTGGAAAAGGAGCTGAGAGTCCTACGTGTTGATTTGCAGGCAACAGGAAGTGAACTGTGTGTACACTGAGTGTAGCTTGAGCTTAGGAGACCTTAAAGCCCATCCCCACAGTGCCACACTTCCTCCAATAAGGCCATACCTACTCCAACAAAGCCACACTTCCTAATAGTGCCACTCCCTAGGAGTTTATGGGGGTGGGAATTGCATTCAGACTGTCACACAGTGTTTCACTCTGTAGACCAGGCTGACCTTGAACTCAGAGATCTATCTGCCTCTGCCTCTGCCTCTGCCTCTGCCTCCCCAGTGCTGGGATTAAAGATGTGTATTACCTGGGCTGTGATGACTTTGCCAACAGGAGAGTGAGTTATAAAATGTCTTTCTGAGCCTGGCAACCTATATCTCTTGTGCTGTATTTTTTTTCAAGCTAAGAAGTCAGTTAGCATTACCAACAAACTGCTGAGTCCTGGTGGGACTTCTTGGTGTGTATTCTATCACAGAGCCTCAGGTTGCCATCAAGACCAGAACTAATGAGCCCTGTGTAGCCTACTGTCCTAGCTTCTTGAGAAGTTCGAGTGGCAAAGATCTGTTCTGTCAGATGTATACCTTCTAAGCCACCAGCAGACGTTTCCCCAATAACCTCTCATGTTCCACATGCTGTGCAAAGAGAAGTACTGGATGCCTGCATTCCTGACTATCTTTTCAGGAATGTTTCATAGCCTTGAAAGATAGAGTGTTCTTCCAGAGTAAAGCAAAGGTTTACTTGTAGCCTTAGAAGGTAGAGATATGCTGTTCTCGGCAGAGGCACATTTACTCTCCATGGAGGAGCGTTGGTTTATTGGAACTAGAGTTTCTATCCTGAGACACACCCCAGCCCTGTGGGGAACCAAGGTTCAGCAACCTTGGTACTGTTTTTGTTTTGACTAATAAATTCTCCTTTGTCTCTGTTCTAGAAACTTCACATCTTCTGCCAGCACCTATGAAATTATGGGGGGCTAATTGTTAGCTTGCAAAGAGGGTAAAAATCACAGACCACAATGTTTTGTTTGGGATGAGATCAAACTATGTGCCCAGGCTGACTTCAAACTCCTGGGTTCAAGTGAGTCCCCTGGCTTGTCTCCCCAAATATCTGGGGCTACAGGCAAGAGGCCTCATGCTTGGCACTCACTTCATAATTCTTGACCACTCCAGAGAGGTAATGATAGCACAACCTTCTAGACTCTTCTCACAGCTCCTTTCCCAACTAGGTGGCCTGACAAACTACTGAGGCAGAGCTGTCGATCCACAGTCTCCATTGTAAGGACTTCCCCTTCCCCCACCAAAGCCCCACAAGCTTCCACAAGTTACCCATGAGTTGAGTGTGTTGTGCTAAATGGCCCTCTGGGATCTCCAAACTTCATTAATATTTATCTCAAAGATTTGAGTGCATTTTTGAATATTACATGCCATATTTAGAATGCCATTTAGACTGACTAGTATCTAGAGGTCCAGACATTGCTCATGTGGCAGGCAATAGCCTTCACCCTAGCTTAGCCTCTCATCAGCTACCAGGAAATGCTCAGTAAGGATTTTATTTCTCTATGAAGAAAGCCATCAGATGCTTTTAGAAGTATTGCTTAATTTCAATGTTATCATTTTCATCAAATGTAAATTACTGAAAATGTCAGATTCTGAGTAAATGTATGTTTCTCGAATGATTCATGCTACTCTTTACACAACTCCCAAGGTTTGGGAAATGATGACCAGGTTAATGTCAAAAGAGGCCATATTTGCCATCCCCCGCCAGGCACAACACTGATGTATATAGAGACAGTAGTCCATTCTCCTAGAGCCACCTATTCTGGACCCATGCCCATTCTCTCAATTATGTCCACAGTATCTATTCCAGCAAATTCCCAGGGAACCAAAGCTCCAGACTTTCTCTGCATTCACTGTATGAGACCTTCTGAGAAATGCCCGAAATATGTGAGTCACAGAAAGGAAACAAGGTATTTGGAATCCAGTTTGCATCAGCCTACAACATAGCCATTGACAAGAAAGGCATGGAAAGCAGTACCAAAATCCTCCCATCATTCAGGAGGTGGAGGCAGGGGGATCAAAAAAGTTCAAGGTGATTCTTAGCAACATAGTGAGTTCAAGGCTAGCCTGGGATACATAAGATGCTGTCACAAACAAACAAACGAACAAATAAATATCAGGGGTTGGAGAGATGGCTCAGTGGTTAAGAGCACTTGTTGCTCTTGAGAGGACTAGGTTCAGTTCCCAGCACCCACATAGTGGCTCAAAACTTCCTGGAACACTAGTTCCAGATGGAGTTCTGTTCTCTGAGAGCACAAGGCACTAACATGTTGCACATACATACACAGAAGCAAACATTCATATACATAAAATGAATGAAATATTTTTTAAAAAAGAAAACAAACCAAAAAAGAATGGAATTGCAAAACTTTGTTCTTCCAACTTATTCAGTGAAACCAACATTCCTGCCTGCGACTGAGCCTCGAAGGCTCACACACGCCCCCTACCTGGCATGGGAAGCACTTCTAAGGGCTAGGTCCCCAGCTCACATGTATGCTCAGGCTGTGACCCGTATGTTTGGCAAGTTCCCAGACCTGTGGGGTTTTTTTTGTTTGTTTGTTTTTGTTTTTTGAAATGGTTTTAATGTGGTTTTAAGTTTATAAGTGGGACCATGTACCGACAGGAATAAGTCATGGGGGCTCATAGATGGTGTCAGGCAGGGGGGTGGAGTCTATACCCATCCCACGTCTGTGTTTGCACTCAAAATGGAGCCAAAATGGAGTCAAATGGAATCCCTGGGGCAAGGAACAGGTTGAAAGCTCTTTCTCATACAGCTTGGAGCAGGTCCAGTGAGTGTGCACACTATTTACGTGCTCCCTAACTTTAATAGCCAGAAAACCACCTTTCCCCTCCCAACTGCCCCATAGATCACCTCTCTCCCCCCTCTCTCTCTTTACATATATATATATATATATATATATATATATTACATATATATTTTGTAATATGTATATTACAAAAATCTATTTGTTGTATGAGTATATACTTAACCTATATCAGGATTCTGTGTTCTGTGCTTCATTTCACTTTCATTTCTAACTTACTTTCTTTAGTTAAGCTTTAAAGATTCAGACATGCCGGTGTGACCATCTCTTCCAGGAGCTTCCTCCCTTTCCCACGCTCTGCAGTAGTGAGCACCAAAATCCCTCAAACAATGCCACAAACGATGCCACCCACACAGCTGGTTTTTATTTGAAACATTCATTCCAGTTGGTGTCAGAATTAAGCTTTGGCCAGTTGTGTTTCACACTGGTAAACCTGGGTTGTTCTCAGTTACTGTTATTCTGCGCTTCCTCCTAATGTGGACCCCATTATTGGAGTTAACTTGCTGGATGCCAGTGCATGGTGGAGAGGCATTTGGTACTCCTGCTACTTACCACTTACTTCTCTATTCTGGCTTCTGCAGCGGTGTCAGGTCGTCAGGTCACCCACATGACTACTACAGCCCATTGTGCTAGCCACAAGTGTTGTGGGGGCCTTTGTCCTGTCTTCTTCCTTGCTTGCCCACACATATGCATGGTTGCCCCATTGTCAGCATTCTCCAACAGTGTCTTATATTTGTTATAATTGAAGACCGATATTGATGTATCATGATGACCTATCAGGTGTGTATAACTGCTGGCCATTGTGACATGTCATCATCTACAGAGCTCATACATACCAACTGAGAAGTGGAATTATCAATATACATCTCATAGTGCTTTTAAGTAAGTTTATGATTTTGTATTGGGCTGCACTTCAAAGCTCTCACTGACCACATGTGGCCTGCAGATCACAGATTGGACATGTCTGCAGCGTAGTTCATTCTTGGTGTTGAAAACTCCCTGCATTTTGGCAAATGTGTGATGACATTTATCAGCCATTCTTGCATCACACAGAATACTTTCCCTGCCCTAGGAATCTCCTCTTGTGTTCCACTTACCACCTTCCAGCCAGCCCCTGACAACTGTTGATCTCTTCATTATTTTTGTGGCGTTACCTTTCAAGAACGTGATAGAAATGAATTCATCCAGGAGGCATCCTTTAAAAAAATTGACTTATTTTTGCTTTATGAGTGTTTTGCCAGCATGTATTGTATGTGCACCACATGCATGCCTAGTGCCCATGGAAGCCAGAGGAGGGCGTCAGATCTCTAGGAACTGGAGTTGCAGACAGTTATGAGCTGCCATTCGAGTGCTATGAATATAACCGGTGTCCTGGAAGAGCAGCCGGAGCTCTTAACTGCTAAGCCATCTCTCCATGCCCACAATAGGTATCCTTCTTTCACTCAGTAGCATACATCCTAAGTTCTGTGGCTTGAGAGGCTCATTCATCTATCTTTTAGCACTGATACCATCATCTGAATGTAGCAAAGTATAATTTATTCGCTCACCTAGGGAAGGATAGCTGGTCACTTCCAAGTTTTGAAAATTAGAAATAAAGCTGCAAGCCAGGCGTTGGTGGCGCATGCCTTAATCTCAGCTCTCGGGAGGCAGAGGCAGGTGGATCTCTGTGAGTTTGAGACCAGCCTGGTCTACAAGAGCTAGTTCCAGGACAGCCTCCAAAGCCACAGAGAAACCCTGTCTTGAAAAACAAAACAAAACAAAAAAAAACAAAAAAAAAAGGAAAAGAAATAAAGCTGCCCAAAACATCTAAATATAAAAGTTTTGCGTAGACATAACTTTCATCTCCTCCAAGCAAATATCAGGAATTCAATTGCTGGTAAGAATTTATAAGTGATTATAAATGGTTATACAATTATAGATTGTACAAATTGTCTTCCAAAGTGGATGTTGCACTTTGTATCCCATGCTGGAAGCATGGGCAAGCTCCTGTTGCCCACACCCTCACTGGCATGTGGCTGTGTCAGTGCAGTGGCTTTGGGTTTCTCTGATGCGTGTGTAATGGAGTCCCACCGCTGCTTTACTGAGTTTCCAAGCAGGCATACCGCGTGGTACGCGCCTCTGATATTTGAGGCACCTCTGTCTAACGATGCTCCAGGCTGCAGACTTGTCCTGTTCCCTTCCTCACTGGAGGAAGGGTCCCCGCCATGAGGTGCTGCTGCCCATTTGTGGAGATCCTCTTTTCAATTGTCCTCGGGCTTCACGGTTTGAGGTCTCTGAGAAATTCACGGCCTTTGAAAGCTATGCTACAGAGGTGCACCTCTCTCTGTTCTTGGGTCCCCCTAACATGCCTATGCACCTGTCAGTTTGCTTTTCCAGTGACCTTTCAGGTGCCTCTCACTTTCTCCTCCATGCCCACATTTCTGCCTGGAACCATTTCTTTGTGACTGCAAACTATTTCTTTTCCTGCCCGTGGGTAAAGAATTTCCTCAGTTTAAGTTCATTTGAGATTCCATTTCACTTCATCATTGGAGGATATGATCAGTAACTACAGAATTCAAAGTTGAGTTTTCTTCCCTTTGGCACCTTAAATAAATCACTCCATTTTCTTGCTTTCCTGACACTTAACTTTTCTGTGCGCATGTGCACACACACACACACACACACACACACACACACACACACACACACTGTGGAGGCCCCGCAGTCCCTGAGTCATCATCTAGCTGGCTGTCGGTTTGCAGTTCTCTTTGCTTTCATCATTTATCTGCCTCTTTCATGTCTTGGTGGTTTAACTACCATATACGTGCATGTGGGGTTTTGTTTTGTTTTGGAAAATAGGTTTTAAATTTTTCTCATCAGCTTACCAAAAAGCTAGGTTTTCATTTTGGCATTTTTCAGTTTGTCCCATGTTGTCCCCCATCATGCCCCCACCCACCCTTGTCCTTTGGGCACTTTTACCCCCGGAAGCACCTATCTGCTTTCATGCCCTGTGTGACTTTATGCCCTCCCCTTTATCAACACCTCTTGCTCCCCCCTCATGGTTTCCTTTCTAGTTAGTACCTCAGTATGTGTCCCCTTTGATGACCCCTCATTTACACACATGCAGACATCAAGAGTTAGGATCTGTATGTGAAAGAGAACATGCAAATTTTATCTTTTTGAGACTGAGTCATCTCACATAATACAATATTTTCCAGATCCATCCATTTTCCTACAAATTTCAATTTTCTTAACAGCCAGATTCAATTCCGTTGGGCATATATGGCAGCTTTTCATTATCCATTAGTGCGGACAGGCATCTAGCCTGGTACCATTTCCTTGCTTACACTCAGATGTGCAAGTATCGAGGTACACATGGATGTACAAAAATCTCTGTGCCAGTGCAGAGTCCTTTAGGAATATGGCCAGGAATGGTATGACTGTGCCATATGGTAGTTCTATTTTTGATTTTTTTTTTTACTTTTCTCTTTGTTTTTTTCTTTCTCTCCATTTTTATTTAAATTAGAAACAAGATTATTTTACATGTCAATCCCAGTTCCCTCTGCCTCCCCTCTTCCCCTGCCCCCCCCCACCAACTAACACCCTACCTATCCCATACCCTTTCTGCTCCCCAGGGAGGGTGAGGCCTTCCATGGAGGGTTTTCAGAGTCTGTCATATCCTTTGGGATAGGGTCTAGGCCCATCCCCTTGTGTCTAGGCTCAGGGAGTATCCCTCTATGTGCAATGGGCTCCCAAAGTCTATTCCTATGCTAGGGATAAGTACGTATCTCCTACAAAAGGCCCCGTAGATTTCTGAGGTGTCCTCACTGACACCCACGTTCTGGATCAGTCCCATGTTGGTTTCCCAGCTATCAGTCTGGGAACCAAGAGTTTCCCCTTGTTCAGGTCAGCTGTTTCTGTGGGTTTCACCAGCCTGGTCTTGACCCCTTTGCTTATCACTCCTTCTCTGCAAATGGATTCCATTTCAGTTCAAGGTTTAGCTGTGGGTGTCTGCTTCTACTTCCATCAGCTGCTGGATGAAGGCTATAGGATGGCATATAAGTCAGTCATCAATCTCATTATCAGGGGAGGGTATTAGGTAGCCTCTCCTCTGTTGCTTAGATTGCTAGTTGGTGTCATCGTTGTAGATCTACAGACATTTCCCTAGTGCCTGACTTCTTTTTAAACCTATAATGACTCCCTATATTATGGTATCTCTTATCTTGCTCTCCTCTATTTTTCCCCCAACTCAAACTTCCTGCTCCCTCACGTCCTCCTCACCCCTCCTCTTCTCCCTTCTCATTCTCCCAGCTCCCTCTCCCCTCCCACCTCCCACTTTGCTCAGGAGATCTTGTCCCTTTCCCCTTCTCCGGGGGACCATGTATATCTCTCTTAGAGTCCTCCTTGTTTCCTAGCTTCTCTGGCAGTGTGGATTGTATGCTGGTAATCCTTTGCTCTATGTCTAATAAAATCCATATATGAGTGAGTACATACCCTGTTTGTCTATTTTTGATTTTTGGAGGAGCCCCACACTGATTTCCATAGTGGTTGCAGTAGGTGACACTCCTGTCAGCAGTGGCCACAGACACTGTTATTTCCCCACATTTTTTCACCAGCACTTTGTCTTCAGTGTTTGCGATGACAGCCACTCTGACTAGTGTGAGATGGAGTCTCTAGCCTTTTAGGTTATATTTGTCATTTCTTTGTACTTAGTGTTTGAGGACGCCAAGCTCCTTGAATCTATGGATTGATTCTTTTATGAAATTTAGAAAATCCTCACCAGGTATCTCTCCCTGTGCCAACAGATACTCTGTCATTCCTCCCTTGTCCTCCTTCTAGGATTTCAGTGATGTGACTGTTAGATATTTTAGCATGTCCTGTGTCACTTCTGTGCTAAGGTCATTTGGACTTCTTTTTCTCTGTGTGTGTTGTGTGCTTTAGCCTAGTGCCATCCTCTAATTTGTTGTCTAGATCATAAAGTCTCTATACAACTGTGTTCAATCTGCTATTATGCTGACCTAATGCAATCTTGACTTTAATTATAATTTTACATTTTATACTTTTTTGGATCCTTTTGTACATTTCGGTCTTTCCCCTTAGTCAGTCCTATGCATAGTTTTCTCCATGTATTAATCATTAGTGGGGGTGTTTAGAGTTTTGAAAGTGTAACACACACTGATGCGTGTAAAGTATCTTCATGAATTTGTCAGTTTGTCATGTGCATGTAACACAACATACACACACACACACACACACACACACACACACACACACACACACACACACAGCCGCAGTACATGTTATCTGTGGTACTTGTTATAAACAGTATTTGTTATCTGCAGCACTTGTTATCTGAGGCTCTTGCATCCACAGTAGTTGTTATGAACAGTACTTGTTATCCACAGTGATTGTTATCTGCAGTGCTGCAGGTTATCTGTGGTGCTTGCTATGAACAGTACTTGTAATCTGCAGAGCTTGCTATCCACGGTGTTTGTTATCCGCAGTGAGTGCTTGTTATCCACAGTACTTGTTTTCTGCACTGCTTGTTATTTGCAGTACTTTTTATCCACAGTACTTATTAGTCTTTTTTTTTTTTTTTTTTTGAGACTGGGTTTCTCTGTGGCTTTGGAGGCTTTCCTGGAACTAGCTCTTGTAGACCAGGCTGGTCTCAAACTCACAGAGATCCACCTGCCTCTGCCTCCTGAGTGCTGGGATTAAAGGCATGGGCCACCACCGCCAGAGCCACAGTACTTATTAGCCATGGCCCTTGTTATCCATGGTGCTTGTTATGAAAGTACTGGGTATCCACAGTACTTGTTATCCATGGTGCTTGTTATGAAAGTACTGGGTATCCACAGTACTTGTTATCCATGGTGCTTGTTATGAAAGTACTGGGTATCCACAGTACTTGTTATCCATGGTGCTTGTTATGAAAGTACTGGGTATCCACAGTACTTGTTATCCATGGTGCTTGTGATCCGTGGTATTTGTTATGAACAGTATTAATTATCTGCAGTACTTGCTAGCTGCATCACTTATTATCCTCGGTAATAATACTTGTTATACTTGTGATGAACACCACTCTGCAGTGCTTGTTTTCCATGGTGCTTGTTATATATATAAGGGTGCAGGTGCCTATGGAAGCCAGAAGAGGGCATCAGATTCCCTGCAGCTTGATTTATAGATGGTTGTGAGGTGGATGTAAATGCTGGGAATTGAACTTGTGTCCTCTGCAGAAGCAGCACACACTTTGACTTCCAAGCCACCCCTCTAGCTCCCTATTTTTAATTTTCATTGGGCTTCTTGCATGATGACCTTTGCATCTCAGGGCCATCTCTGCAACTTTCATTTATATTATTTGTGTCTCATTGCTTTGTTCTTTATTGTGATATAGTATCCCACTATCTGAATTATTGCCTTAAGGAACATTTGAGTTATATCTAGTTTGAGGCTAACACGGTATAAGGCAGATTCAATATTCCTTACCGTGCGTGTCTCCTGGCGAACATGTTTCTGTACTTTCTTAGATGGAGACCTAAGGGTGGAACTTAGGTGTACTGAGTCAGGAGGCATTTACACTTATCTAGAGTAGATCCTATTAGATATTTTTTTAAAAGCCAGTTGTGCCTTTTTTCAATTTACTGTCTATCCATTTCATCTCGCCTTTAATTGCTCAGCTATAATAATGTTTCCTTTGTTGGCTGTTACAACATTAAACTAACCACTGAGCTACTCCAGCCTGGAACAGGGTCTCTTACATAACTGATAAAAGTGGAAATTGGTATATCCATGATGAATCTGGGTTTACTCGAGATATAGAAACCACACAATGACTTGGACAAAGGTATCTTAAAATACTGAATAAATAAGAATGAGAGATTTCTTATCCAAGGAGAAAGAGAATTCCAAGCAAGTGAGCCACAGACAGAGAGGGTACAGCCTTTGAGGCTGAGGTAGTATGGCCAAGACAGAACAAAGATGTATAAGGTGTTGGCCTTCTGTTTCTAAGCCCTAGGCTGGGCTTTATGCCTGATTGGAGGCTATACAGCCATACCCACTAGATGATGAAGTCTATTGAGTTTCTGTGAAGGTAGAATTCAATGGAAAGTTCACCTGAGGATGCAGAGAGAAAACTCGCAGGAAGGCACTATACTTTAAAAATTTCTCCAGAACTTTCCACAGGAATGATGCACTGTGAGTTGACCTTGGAGGAAGATGCCCACAGAGATGTACTGTATGTTTCTGATTGTCCCACATGGCAGGAACTTGTTCAGTGAACACATCAGAATCAAGAAGAGGAATGCCTTGTCCAGGGACTGCCACCGCCGCCAGTCCTTATGTCTAAACCTCTTCCAGGCAGCTTGGCATTTTCTACTTCTTCCAGGCAGCCGGTCTAGTCCCAAAGTCTTCATTTGCAGCTCCATTGGTCTGAGAGTCTTCTTTGCAGCCGGCTCTACCCCTGCCTGGTCTGGAGGGGCCTAGTGAACCTGGTCAGATTTGGGGAGTTCTTGAAGCTGTTTTTTAGTTAATTACCCCACTGCTTACGGAGCTCTCCTGCAAGATGGAGACCGTTACACAACACCTGTATCTCATGGACTCAAAACCAAGCTTTGCCACTGACCTGCATATGAACTGGCACTCTTTATAGTTACCTTATTATTTACTGATTGATTTTACTGTTTGCAAACATTGTGTGTAATTTATCAAGAACTGCTTTTCCTCAGCTAAGCAGATGGGGGAGGAATGATCACATAAATCCAGGATTAAACTGGATTGGGGCTGGGCTTTTGTTTTTGTTTTAACTAAGAGCCTTGAGGGTCGTGCTATTCTCAACGGAGTTTTTGTTCTGCCCTTGAGGGGTTCCTGATCCTCTGGCCCCATGGAACTTCAAAATCTGCTCAGATTCTTGAAGTGGAAGCTAACTTTTTGTTTCTGTCAAACCCTTTCTTCATGGGATGCTTTTTTTTTTCTAGACACTGTGGGACCAGGGAAGAATTCATTTTGTTGTTGTCGTCTTCTTGGTCATTGTTTTCTTTCTCATTTTTCTTCTTTATTATTTTTTATTTTTGTCATTTTTCTTCTTCCTCTCGATGTAGTTATTTTTATCTTATGTGTATGGGCATTTTGCCATCAGGTATGTCTATGTACCACCTTTGTGCTTCTGCCCACAGAGGCCAAAAGAAAGTATTACCTGGGACAGGTTACAGGTGCTTGTCAGACACTGTGTAGGTGCTGAGAATCGAATCCAATTCCTCTCTTAACTGTGGAGCCAGCCAGCTAGCCACCCCCCTCATCCTGTTTTCTTCAATGCTTTCTTAGGCTCAGACCTCAGCAATCCTCCTCACACAGAAGAAATAAGCTGTTAAGGTCTCTGGTGTTCTCATTTGCCATTCTATCATCACGCGGTAAAAGCTTTGCTTGTCTCCTCTATCATAGCTAGGTCCTCCTGGGCAAACAATCACTCACTGGTACCCCAAACTGACCAATATTTTAGATAAGGGATGGGAACAGGCAGCTAGAAACCTCACTTTCTGTTGTGACAGGAATTTACTGGTCCACACCTGCTCACACTCCCCTAGAAGAGGACATCTTGATATCTGAAAACCAAAACTTGTCTGAAACCATTTTCATTAACATGTGTTTCAGAATCTTCTATTGACCTTTCTTGAAAAATTCTGCAGCAATATCACTAATCTACAGCCCTGGTTGTCAAAATGTGGCATTTTAACAACACAAAATAGAATGGAATATATCTTTATATATAAAGATAACTAGTGCTTGAGGAGACTTTTGCCCCCCCCCTCTCTCTCTCTCTCACTCTGTGTGTGTGTGTGTGTGTGTGTGTGTGTGTGTTCCAATTCACAATGCAAAATTCTTTGTCTTCCTATAGGTTGCAACCCCTGAAGTTTAAAGTTACTGGACTAGAAGTTCCAAGAAACAAAAGTACACACCACTACAAATAAACCTATGGATTGAGTAAGAGCAACTTTTCGGAGGAGTTTGGTGCTGAGTGGGAAGATTCATGGGAAACTGCTCTTCTGTCTCCAGAGAGCAAGAGGGCACTGGGAGGGGTGGATTATGAATGCCCCAAAAGAAACTCTTGTGAGGCTTCACTCCTAAGGTGTGTGTGGAGGGTGGGGGCGTGCCTGGAAGAAGCCATGGAAACTCTGAAAGCAGATTTTGGCAGTGCTCAAACTACATCATAAGTGGAGAATGAACCATTTTGACCTTGCACTAGCAGAAAAGTCAGTTAAGGGTTAACTAGCATGGAGCTCCACAAACCTCTTTTGCTAACCTATGGTTGGTGCTTCTGGGTCATCAAAAGACTTGATTTTAACCACAGCCTTGAGACATTGTACCTGGAACAAAGCCTGTTTTCTTATTCTCTCTATTCTCAAAACCTTCCTATTCTCTAGCACCAACTGCTACTGAGTGACCAGCCTGTCTAGGACACATGCATGGCAGGAGGAATGTAGGCCTTGTGGGCAGGACAGGCTATCTTTAGGGCCATGGGCTGCACAGGATTGGACCTGCAACCTCTTTACATCTAGACCAAGGCAGATAAGGCTTTTTGCACAGGCCCCTGGGAGGTCCATAGACCCATCACTGTACCCAGAAGCTGGTGTATCATGTGTGAGTGTTCATGAGCTCAGAGCTGCTTTTATTCCCAGAGACCACATGAGCCTGGAGTCTAGAGGAAGAGCAATGAGGCCCTGGATGGTTTCCCGTCGTGAAGGCTCCAGCCCACTCCAGGGTTACTCACTGAGCCATTACCTCCAGCCTGTTCTGACCCACAGCATTCAGTGTCCCCCAGGGCGGTGAGTGCAGCACACTTGCTTTCTCACTAACCGGGAGGTCTCATTGTGTATCAACCCAGCAGCTCTGACCTTTATTCTATTCCAGGAATTGGATCCTGGCCCACTGGCTGGCCTTGGACCTAAAGGCACGAAATCTGGTCTGTGCTCTCTCTGGGTTCTTGGCCAGAAGTCTGGTGTGCCATGCTTTAGACACACCTGATCAACCATGCCTATCTACTGGAACATTTGGAAAGGCTTCAGTTCAATCGTGCCTAAGTATACAAGTGTTTGTCTCTTAGCTCTCAGCCTGGCTGTTGGATTAGTTCCCACTCCTATCCCCAACATACCCACGCCCCCACCACATCCCTGTCCTCTGACCTGGCTCATCAGCTCTCATTTGCTCACAGCCAAGTCTCTCTCCAACACCTCGATTGGGAGTAGGTCCCTGTTCCAAGCCTGGCGGTCAATGGGTGCTCGATCAGTTCCTCCCGAATGAACTCTCAGAACTTGCATTTGCTGTTCAGCCATCCTGTTTTAAAAGACCATTCACCAGCAGCTAAGCCACAGCTTTATTTCAGGGTTCAAGGAACAGGGGAGGCAGCCTAAATGAGATAATCCATCCTGAGTCACTACCTGAGTGCTCCAAAATCACTGTTGAAGACTCTCAGGGATATAACAATTAAGCTATGTAAGTCCCATTTCTGGGGAGAAAAGAGAAGGATTTCTGCATGGAAACAGGATAGATATAACTCCACTCTTAGGGAACACCCTCTGCCCACCTTCCCTGAGGCCTGTGGTAAATAAAAGTGAGAGGAAAAAGGCAGTGTCATGGCAAGGTGAAGTCAAGGTGGGCTTCTGACCATCAAGGCCTCTCCCCAACCACTTCCTACTGCCAGTGAAAGACACATTCAATGGCATCGATTGTGTTTTCCATGTCCTGGGCCTCCTGAAGGCCATCTGAGCTTTGAGAGCAGCAAATGGGAGTAAGGATGTAAGGAGTACGTGGCTCTCACCAAAGGGTTGGTGGCTGGGAGGCCAACAGAAGCCTGCCCTAGGCAGAATCTCAGTCTGGCCTGCAGGACACAGAGCTGAGAGGTCCCCTGAGGCCTGGGTGAGGAGCAATGCAAAATGGTAAGTCGGGCCTGGGCGTGCAAAGTTACCTACTAGTCATCAGGCCCATTTACAAAAGCATCCTCAGAGATGTCCGTGAGGTGGACCCTATCTCAGAGAGAGAGAGAGAGAGAGAGAGAGAGAGAGAGAGAGAGAGAGAGAGAGAGAGAGAGAGAGAACTGAGATTTAGAACAAGAGGCTACTTCACCCCCATTAGTGTGGCTATCATCTAAAAGACACACAATTACAAGCAAGAATGAAACAAAAGCTGTTTCTAAAGTCAGGCCTTTCCTACCTGGGGAGGGAGCAGCAACAGTCAGATCATCTAGTCTTACAGCCCAGCTTGCCGCCTTAGCAGGCTGCAGGTCAACAAGACCCCATCTCAAAATAAACAATAATAAAAACCAAAATAACAGCTGCAATCTCCCTGCCCAAACATCAGAACAAAGTAAAATGGTGACTAACACCTGAAGAGCGATACCTAATGTTGTCCTCTGTCCTCCACAGGCATGCATGCTTAAGCACACGCACACACAAACATACACATACATACCGGTAAAGAATGTGGAGACGGTAGTTGAAAAGTAAAATGCTGTGGCTGCTGTGGAAACAGATACATTCCCCTGAAAGAGTTACTTAATGACCAGGCAAGTCCACTGGAGGATGTGGAGCCAAAAGAAATCAACCCGTGTACACAGACTTGTATAACATTCTAGCCATTTTATTCCTAACAGTCCAAAGTGGAAATGTAGATAACCACCGATTGATGAACAGCTAAACAAAACGACTGCTACCCATACAGTGGGCAGTGAGTCTGTCTGAGGCGCTGCTGCACTGGACCACATACATCCAGCCTGAAAACACCATGGAAGAAGCCAGTCACAGGGACCACATGTATGACTCCATTTATAGAAAATGTTCTGAATTGGCAAATCCACCGAGGCCCAAAAGCAGATTAGAGGCTTCCAGAGGCTGGGAGGAGGGAAGAATGAGGAAAGTCTACCCACAAAGGTTTTTATTTATTTAGTGGCCAAAATGTTCTGGAATTAGATAATAACTATGGTTGCACAACTTTGTGAATATACCAAAACCCCACTGAAATGCACGCTTATTTAAAAGCGCACATTCAGCGTTATGTGATCCTATCTCAAGTCTTGTGAAAGGGATGGCCAGGGTGGGGGAATGACTCCTACCGAGTGGAACAGCTAAATGTTGCGTGACTGTCGCCTCCTGTCCCGGTCGCTAGCAAATTCGCATGAACTTTGAGGCCTGAAACTTCGAATCTAGCAGGCCCTCAGAACCCTGGGGGTCTGGGGACGCTGTTGACAGGAGTCGTCTAGGCCTGGGGACGTGTCCGCAGGTCTCAAATTGGCGGCCACTACTGAGAATTAAAGATTGGAGCTCTGACTGTTTTAAAGTCGCCCGGGGCAAATTCCCATTAGGTGTCCTAAGTTCGGCGGCGGCTCCCTGGCTGTGGGTCGGTGCGGTGGGTGCCTGGGGCTCTGGGAGACCCTGCCCGATGCCAGCTGTCCCAGCGCCTCAGTGGTGCGGGTTTTGGGGTCGCGGCGGCTAACTGGAAGGTGCTCGAGGCGCGGGGTGCGCGGTCGCTTTAAGACGGCTGTGGGGCGGGGACGGAGGCGGCGGCCGGGCTGGCTGGCGTGGGGCCGTCAGTCGGCGGCGCGGGGCCCGGCGGGTGCGGGCGCGGCGCTCCCTCCTCCCGGTGCGAGCGAGGAGGCGGCGGCCGAGGACCGGAGCCCAGCCCGGGCCGGAGCGCGCGTGAGCGGCCGGGCAGCCCAGTGGGGAGGAGGGCGGCGGGCGCTTTGTTCCGGGGCTGGAGGTGTGGCCGGCGGTGTGGCCCGCTCCGCGCTCGCTCGCCCTGCTGCGCTGCACCCGGGCGCCCGACGCTGGCTGTGCGTGGCCTCTGCTCCCACCAGCCGCCCCAGCGTAACGGTGTGCGGTGAAGTCGCTCGCCACCGACCTCAGTGGGCAGGGCCTGGCCACCGCTCAAACAGACTCCTTTGACTGTAGTCACCCCGGGGTTCCTCCGCTGCCCGGGTAAGGACTCAGCGGGGAGGTGGGCGGCAGGGTGGCGGGGCTCTCCTGGCTTAAAATGGCGTTAACCGGGTTAGGGATCTGCCGAGGGGTGGCACATTCATGCGGATAATGAAAAGCAGCTTGCTTCAAAAACAACTCTTTACTACGCCCCGAGTTAGGATGGCTGGGGCTCCGGTCACAACTGGGGCCTGCGCTCACACACTTAAGTGACGCGGGCCCGGTGCCCCACCATGTGTCAGGCTTAATGCCAACTCCTTTCCCACCCGGAGGGCAGGAGCATGAACTGAGCGACAGCCCAGTGCGGTCAGTGGGAGAACTCAAGAGACCCTATTCAAGGGTAGGAGGTCCCGAAGACTCTGAAGAAGAGCAGATATGAGCATCTGCGTGGGCTCTTGACATCCAGTTGGAAACTCCCGCAGAGATGAGCTGGCCTGGGGTTTGGGGCAAAGTGCAGTCTGGAGAGGGGACAAAGACAGCTTCACCTGGGCTCTGACCTGAGCGTTGGAACAGCTCCTGGTGGTGGGGAACCTCCTTGGGCTTGTTACAATGGTGTTTGCTCCTCTGGACCAAATTTGAGAGTAGACTGATGAGGCTCAGGACTGTGGCCTCTAGAGGTCTGCCTGGATGAGGGCTTTTGTAAGCAGAGAACACTTAAAAGCAAAGCTTGCCAAGACTGGGCACTTTTGGGGATTTACCCATTGTCAGTCAGGGCGCCGGCAGAAAGATGTTATTGTGGTGGTATCCAGAAAGGGGGAAATGGACAGACACCCTACCCAGGACGGTGTGGAAATGTGTACTTTTGACCCTGTGTCTGTTCTGGCCTGTTGTGAGTGGGGCTCTATGGTGCCTGGTTTGAAGGCTAGTGCAGCCGCGGTTGTGCATTTATAGTGCAGCAGTCCTCGAATCATGCAGTCGTGGGTTGAAGTGTGAGGTGGCGGCTATGGATATTAATAACTGACACATGTCAGGGCTTAGCTATGAACAAAGCGCTTTCACTGAAGCAGTTCTTAGAGTTTCTCCTGCCCCCCTTTCCCAGAGAAGAAATTTGAGCTGCTAACATTCCGTAAATCTTCTAATTTCCTGTAAATTGCATGTCCCTGCTGACTGGGGCTGAAAATGTTTCAGGCCATGGTGTTTACTCATGGGTCTGCTCACACTACCCAGCGGGCAGTTAGCATCTCCTCTGTCTGTGGTTTATGGCATGGTTGGGCCTTTCTCTCCTGGGGTGGGAGGTGTGGGCTCTGTGGCAGTGGGGTTTCAAGGTCAGTCTCTTTGTAGTGGGAGGTTAAGCAAGTTCCATGCGCTGATGCTCAGATGTGACCTTGGCTTTTTCTTATGAAGAGGAAAGGCCCTCTGGGGCTGCAGGTGACTGACTACCTTCTAGAGCTGTCAGCCTTGCTTCTGCATAAGGCCATTTCCATAGCCCCGACTGTCCTGGAACTCTCTCTGTGGACCAGGCTGGCTGGCACTCACTGAGATCTACCTTCCTCTGCCTCTTGAGTGCTGGGATTAATGTCACACACCACTACACTTGGCTGCACTTAGAAGATTTGTGTGTGTGTGTGTGTGTGTGTGTGTGTGTGTGTGTGTGTGACAAATGTAACTTTTACTAGTTTCAGGCACAGATATTTCACACTCTTTGGTAAAGTGACAGATCCACACCCTCCCCCAGGTTGGTCCCTGATGCCGGTGATCCTCCGGAACTAGAGAGGACTCTAATGAATTGAGCTCTTTGAGTGACTAGTCCTAACATCATATGTTTACCAGCCGCTGGGGTCTACTGAGTTCACAGGAAATTGTGATCTCTATGCTATATTTGATACATGTTGTCATTGAAATCTTGTCTACTGATGAAATACCCTCAAACAGTGTGCCACCCTAAAAGGAACCTGAAAATTCACTGCTCCTACATATTGTGTTAGCACTGTACAAACAGTGCTAACTGGAAATTGGTCCTTGAGCAAAGCTGGAATGTGCTGGAGTGTCTAGAGAGTATGAATGCAGGCATGAGCCAGCTATGGGGTATCATCACCTTTATATGGAGATTGGAAAATCAAAGGAGCCAGATGTGAGCCCCTTGCAATTTGTAGCACCTGGCAGATGCTCTTCTACAGGTGCTGAGCAGAGCATTTTGTTGATAGACTCCGAAGCCTTACCTCATAGTTTTGTATGATGCCTCTGGGCCCTGTGGTCCAAAACCATAGGGATTCATTGGACTGCAAGTAACAAAACTCAAATAACAATAGACTAGACAAGGCTCGGTTCTCCCAAAGGCACCCTCAGCTCTTGTGAGATCTTGTCTACTTCCAGCAAGGTACTCTGTGGGACACATAACCTAGGAGGCTGAGGTTCTGGAGTTTTAGAGTCATGGTTTTCATGATCTTGAGACACCACTTTTTAAGATATGTGTATGAGAAATCAGAGAACGTTGGTGTGCAGAATTGAGCATGTGTGTTGGTTATTTCACTTGTCACTGTGACAAAATGTCTGACAAAAACAACTTATGGAAGGAATGGTTCATTTTGCCTCACAGTTTGAGAGTAGAGCGCCTCCTGACAGAGAGTGCTGATGAGAATGCTTCTCATTGGGATGGCAAGCATATGAGATGGCTGGTCACACTGCATCCATAGTCAGAGAGGAGGAGAGATGAATGCTGGCTTTCCTCTTGTTTCCTCCTTTTTTATTTAGTTCAGGGGCCCCAGCCCATTGAATGGCATCGGCTACAATCAGGGCAGGTATACCCTCCTGCATTAAACATGTCCTGAAACAACCTCACAGACATGCCCAGAAGTTAGTCTCTCATATGGTTCTAAATCTCATCATGTTAACAAGATTAGCAGTCATAGCATATGACAGGGATGGTTAGGAATCTCTGAAAGTGAGCCACAGATTGGCCCTCCTGATCTAATGCCCATTGCTTCAGCACTGGTTTTTGAAGACTGTTGTGTGACCCAGCTGGGTACTGTTCTCTAGAACAGCCTAAAAGGTCAGATCTGTGTCCTCAGCCTGTAGGAGGCTCTGAGAAAGGGAGTTATGTTGTTACTGCAAAGCCAAAGGCCAGGCTGAGCCCATTACTACCTGCTGTGCAACCCACAGTGGTCCTCTAGGTAGCATTCTTATTCCTTGAGAATGTCACCTCACCAGCCCTCCTTGACTTGCCTTCCACACCCCCACACTCCCCAGAGAACCTTTTCGGCTGGCCAGTGTGCTCCAAGATCATTTTCTCTCATGGAAGTCATGGGGCAACCTTGTGAATTTATCCTGTTACTGTCCTTTATATGCCTGGCAGCTCCATTAGACTGGCTTGAGGATAGCCAGATGGCCAAATGAAAATATGGGTCCTCCCCAGCTGCTAAGGTGACACATTGGATCTCAGAAGGGCTTATTCCCTGTCTGGAGAGGTTGGCATAAGGTGACCTCTCAATGGATGAAAGTTACAATTTATATTTGGGTTGTTCCATTAGTGAGATTTTGGAGACTGCAAGAATGAAATTGAAAAAAAAAAATGGAATTGATTCTGTAGCAAGGAGTGATGGGCTAAACTGGGCAGCTTAGGGAGCTCTAAGCTTATTCCTGTTCCTCTGACTGTCTAGAGGACTTGGGTGGGTCCTGTGCTGGGCAGGCCCAGGCTCTGTTGGTGGTTTCTCTGCAGGTTGTCATGGCAATTAGATGAAATACACAGATGAAATATGCTGATAGACTAGAGAGGGCCACAAGAATTAGAGCATAATCAGGGTTGTAGCCATCTCAAATAACCGAATCCTGACCCAGCAGGCCCCTCCAGAATATTTAATGTAGTCATGCCCAGCAGAACCATTTCTCCTAAGACGTGGTACAGACAAATCTCTCATTTGAATATTTGTTAGTATGATTTACTTAAAAGAATAAATAAGCAGGCATCATATCAGACTAGTTTCTTTTTTTTTAATGGAAAATTTTCTCAGGTTTATGCTTCAGAAAGAATTTAGAGCCAGGTGTGGTAAATACAAGCCAGTAATGATAGCACCCGAGGTAGAAGCAGGAAGATCGGATTAAAGTCACCCTAAGATACATAGCAAGTTTGGGGCCAGCTTTGGGCGACAAGAGACTGAAGAACAGTGAGATGGCCCAGTAGGTAATGGCACTTGTTGCCGAGCCTGTTGACCTGAGTTCCCCTGGGACCTACATGATAAAAGGATGGGACTCGATCCTGCAATTGTCCTCTGCCTCCTGTGTGCACATGCACACACCCATAAGCAAATGAGTAAACTAACAAACAAAATCAAAGTAAAAGGAAAAGAGAAAAATTTACTAGGAAATAAAGTACTTTTAGAAAGTGTATTTTGGAGGTAAAGATTAATAGCGGTTGATCAGTGGACAGACATGGCCTCAGTGGGAAGTTAACCCTGTGTAGAGGATAGGCAGCTTTCCCCAGAGGAGTCCTTCCCTCTGTGACAGCTTTGGCTTCAGCTGGACCCTTGAAGAGTGGCACTCATTGCCCCTCAGGTTAGTCTGTTCCATTGGGGATTTTCTCATCGTCTCAAAGTTCTTTCCTCACCCCTTACCCTGGCCGGCACACTCCAGTCATGTGTTTCGTAGAGTGGGCAGTTTTGCTTTCTTCAACTTCTCAGTGGCTTGGTTTAAAGACATCCTATCTGTATGGTCATCTATACATCCATCTGCCTATCCATCTGTCTGTCCATTCATCAACCCAACCTGCCCACCCATTTACCTGCCCATCTTCCCTCAGCAAACACCCATGGACTTGCCCTGTCCTGTACACTTTATATCTGCCATCCCTGAACTTCAGAATGGTTGCTGGGTGCTGCTAGCCTTTTGCGCTTGTGGATTCAGGAAGGCTAAGCAGGTCTCCGTCATCATGAGCTTAGAGATGCTGTGCCAGGGAGGAGTCTGAGCAGTTCTATTTCAAGCATATGCGACTTCTGCTGCATCTGCTGGTCCCAGAACTGGAGGACCAAACAACCCAGTCCCCTCTCTGCTGGTGCTGTGAGCTCTGGTTTCCAGGTATGAGACCTCTGTCTGCCCTCATACCCAGGTGACCCACTAGGGATGCCTATAAAAGCTCCATCCTCTTCCTGTGACCACACTGGGAAGTAAGGTGTTGTGCACTGTTGGGCTTTGACCTTTCTCAAAGGTCTTTTTTCAAACCTGTCCATCTGTTCATCATCTGCCTTCACAAACATCTGCCTTGATCACTGGGTTTCAGAGCAAAATTTAGTTCTAACCCAGATGTAATTTAAATGGAGACTAGAAGTGGTGGTTTGGAAAAGAGAAAAGCTATGGCTCTCTTTTTAGAATCTGGTGATTTGTGACGTTCATCTTAAACACTCACTGAAAAAAGTCCATAGTATATTCTGAACTGTAGGAGTAAGCTGGGCACAGTGGTGCATGCTTGTAATCCTGTTATTTGGGAGGTTGTGGCAGGAGGTTCAGGGATTCAAGCTCATCCCAGCTATATTTTAAGGCCAGCCTGAGAGACATGAGACCCTGTCTCAAAAGAAAAGTATAAGGTCGGGTATAGTGGCTCACAATGTTAATCCCAGCCCTTGGGATACAAAGGCAGGTGGATCTCTGTGAATTCAAAGCCAGCATGGTCTACATAGTGAGTTCTAGGACAGCCAGGGCTCTGTACAGAGACCCAGTCTCAAAAAACAAAAACCAAACTAACCAAAGTACAGGACTAGCTTTAAGGAAGCCAACCAAGTAGAATGGAAGCACTTTCTGATCCCCAATTCTTCATGTTCCTGTTTTTCTTTTAGAACGAGCCCCAGGTGCCTCGTAGGGGATTCTGTTCTCTGCCAGGCAGGGATAACCAGCTCTTCAGCTGCAGAGGGTGGAAGCACCTGGTGACTTACTGGAGGCAGCCTCTTCTTTACACCCACAGGCTGAGTCCTGATAGCATTCAGCTTGGGCTTGAGTAAGAACAGCAGAGAACTACTTCATAAAGCTGTGGTAGAGATGCAGAAGGTTCTGGAAGGCCTTCCTTACTGGCAGATTTTTTTCCAATGTGTCACTAGTAGGGGCTGAGATTCGAACTAGTTTTGTAATACGCCACAGGGACCTGGGGTGGTCCTCAAATCCTCATGAACTGGTGAGGATGAAGCTCCTGTTTTTTGAGTTGCCCGCAAGAGGTCATACTTCTGGAGCCTACTCCAGATGATGGAGATACTACAAAAGTCACCAAGACTAGGAGTGGAGACCTCAGAAGGACCTAGGGTTTGTCTTACTGTCCAAGTGGCACCACTGACAGTAGCCACATATACTATAGAACTAAGTTCTATTTGATTATACAGAAATGTATGGATGTGTTGTCTACAGACCCAATTTCTAAAGAAAAGTTTGGGTTTACAAGAACCTACGCCATGGACTGGAGAGATGGCTTAGAGGTTAAGAGTACTGACTGCTCTTCCAGAGGTCCTGAGTTCAATTCTCAGCAACCACATGATGGCTCACAACCATCCGTTATGAGATCTGGTGCCCTCTTCTGGTGTGCAGAGATACATGGAAGCAGAATGTTATATACGTAATAAATAAATAAATCTTTAAAAAAAAAAAAGAACCTATGCCACATATTGTGTGTTGGGTTGCCCACAGTATATACTAAGCACTGAGATTAAAATTATTTGTAGTCAAGTGACGATGTGTGTGAATTGGTGGAATCACCAGTAATGAGGAGGGGACTTGGGGGGACCAAGTAACTCTTTAAGAATTGATCATTAGGGGAAACTTTGGGGCAGGCTCCTGCCTCCCAAAAGTGTTACATTAATTTCAAAAGATGGATTAATTTCAAGGTATTTACTATCTTTCTTCTTTTTATCATTTAGAATTTCAACACACTTTCTGGGAAATTCCCCCCTTTTTAGATAATCACAAATCCACCTCTTCATGCTTGAATTAACACCAGTGGAAACTGAAGCTCCAATAGAGAGATCAGAGCAATGCATCTTTCTCAGTCAGGGCCATCCTCTTAGGAATTGTGCCCAAATCCAAAATAGCCCCTTGCCGTGTGCTCTTGCAAAATCTGCTTTATCGGAGAAGAGGGAAGAAGGGTGGAGACACTGTCCCAGTGCCTTGGGGACATATATTTTCTTTTTAAAGCGTTGTATAAGATACGTCTCCTCAGCCATCCTTCCACACCCACATTCTTCAGGTTGAGATTCTTGGCAGAGGGTGGGAAGGTCTCCCACTACACACACCAAGCCCTTTTCCCGCTGAGGAAATCAGGGTCTACAAAGGTCAGGTGCCCTGTTGGCATTTAAGGCCGTCTGGCTTCCCAGCCTCCTGTCCACTCCACTCAGTGACCTAAGCTCCACCCACCCTCCGTGGATTGTGGCCTGAGTCCACTTATCTGGGACTGGGTGGGTGTTTCCTGCATGTTTAAGATTTTATGGAGGAAATAAAAATAAAGGAACAAAGCCTTTGTTTTATTTCTGGACTCCAACTGGGGATGGCTGGAAGGATGGAAAGGGGTGCAGGAACTGGTCACTTGGCACCTTAACAAAATAACCATTCTCATAGAGAAAGAAGTTCACAGGGACGGTCTATTTAGGGTTGGTGAATAGGAAAGATGGGCAGAGGGCTTGGAGAGAGCTGTGCGTGGGTGGGATGGAATAGGACAGGGTGGAGTGGCATTGCGCTAGACAGGGTCTCCAACAGTGCCAGGCAGGGGTCTGGGGCCACCCAACTCGGCTTCCGAGCAGGCATCCTACCCTTAGGGACTCTCTGGTTTGTCTTTCTTGGAAGAAGTCCCTGCTGTAGTTTCTGCCACTCTCTGTTGTCTGTGTGAGCTTAAGTGAGTCCCCTATTTCTGTGTCCCCTATTTCTCCCTTCCAAACATAATAGAAGAGCTGCCCCAGCCCCCTCTGTCTGCCTTTCCCCTCTGGGTCAGGCCTCCATTCCACACGTGTGGGGAGATAGGTATCCAGTATTTCTCAGTTCTTCCCGGAGGATTTTCTCCTTACCGAAATTCTTCAAAGGTACCGTGTTTTTGTTTTTGTTGTTTTTTTTTTAAGTTGCTTGGGGCTGGAGAGATGGCTCAATGGTTAAGAGCACCAGCTGGTCTTCAGAAGACCCGAGTTCAATTCCCAGCACCCACATGTGAGGATATGACTACAGTAGGCTTGGCTTATTTACTCCCTAAGCCCTAACCGACCCACTACTGTGTTATACAACAGGCTTTCACCAAGGGTTTAAGAGAAAGGGGATTGCCCATGGCTCAGAAAAGCCACAGGTAAAGTTGAGTGACATTCATCTTCTTCTTGCTTGGTCATTCCCTTGGAGAATTTCTCCAGTGGTTGTCTGTCTCTCTCAAACCTAACTTACTACAGCTTCCCAGGGACCAGTTTTCCTGGACACTTTCGGGATCCCAGAGCTAACAACTCCACACTTCTGTCTCTTGATTGCAGAGCAGTGATGGCAGTCTCTTCTAGACTAAGCCTGAGCCAAACCCTTTAAATCCAAAAAGGGCCATTAGAGCACTCCTCTGAGCAGAATTCAGTATGCTAGACGAGAACACGGGTGCCATAGGGTGGTTACTGCCTCCATTAAGGCTAGTGTAACGTCTGAAGTCAGGCTGCCTCTCCTGTGACCAAACCAGGAGGGAGCAGAAATGATAGATGGTCACTGAGCTCCGCAGGGATGTGCCTTGACCATCGAGTGGGGAAGTCACACTACATCATATACAACTGAGCATTAAGTACCAGCCTGTGAAATATGGTCAAGGTAGATCGCAGGGTGCTCTGGGAGGATATAACTGGAATCTCACCAAGTCCAAGTCACGTTAGGAGTCAGGGCAGTATATCATGGCGCTTAGGATGTGGTCGGGGTTTAATGAACAGCTGTTATAATGATACACCCTGGCCACAGGCCTCAGCCTGGTTCTTCTTCCAGCTGGTTGCTGCTGTCTGTCACTCACCAACAATAGTTTTGCACAGTTGTTAATTTGCTGGTGATTATGCAGCTAGCAGAGGGGCAAGATTGGTATATATATATTTTTTTTCCATGACAAGCTCTTATGTATCCCTGGCTGCCTTCAGACTTGCTATGTAGTCAAGAATGACCATGAATTTGGATCTTTCTGTCTCTGATTTCCAGGTTTTGGGACTTTGGATGTAAGCTGCTTTGTGTGGTCTGTGGAGTGCTGAAGACCAAACCCAGGACTTCATGAATGCTAGGCAAACCTCTACCAACCGAACTGCAACTCTAGCCCCTAGATGAATGATTTTGAATGGAAGTGCTATATGGAAAGCAGAGGGATCTAAGTGTGGTGGCACATACTTTGAATCTCAGCACTTGGGAGGCAGAGGCAGGTGGATCTCTGGGACTTTGAAGCCAGCCTGGTCTACATAGTGAGTCTACAGAACAGCCAAGGCTACATATTGAGACATTGCCTAAAACAAAAACAACAACAACAACAACAAGACAAAACAAAACAACAACAACAAAAAAACCAATAAAGGAGGGAAGGACATAAGCAAGCAAGCAGAGGGTGGGCCAGTGGCCACCCAGTCAGTGCTGACCTTTGGTTGAGCCTTGCCCTTGGGTCTAGAGAAGTCTGTCTGTTCTTCCTCTCTCTTCCAAGTAAGATCTGTTTGGTTAGGAAGGCAGAGGAAAACAGAGAAAACCATAGAGCTCAGAAGGTGAGATGTAGCAAGTGGCCCCTGCTTTTTCAGCTAGAAAGCTTAAAATCCTGAGTTTGGAAAAGTTGCTGAGAAAGCACCCTGCCCTGCCTTGAGCCTTGGTTGGATGCTCAGAGCCAGGCAGCTGGTCCTCCTCCCTGTGCCAGTCCACAGGCCTTCACACAGGAAAATCCCATCAGCCCGTTCATTGCCATGCCCAGCTCGTTTCCAGGAAGTTTCCCTTTATTTGGCTCATGCATCTGGTTACTCTTTGAAAATGGAAATTAGCTTGCCTCACCCTACCCCTGGGAAGAGCCTAGTCCCCATTTCTTTCTTTTTTGGTCAAGCATAAAACACGTTCACATTCTTTGATAATGGCGTTTAATGTTTTGAAAATAAATGAGGAAAACAAAATCCTATTTGAATGTGCCTTTTGCCCTCCACCTCCCTGGGTCTGAGCCACTCCTGAGGCAGGCTGTGTGCCCTCTCTGTGGAGAACACTCCACTGGAAATTTCCCTTCAGGCTGAGGAACCCCTGTCGCTGCATGGGGTTAGTTCCACTGCTTTCATCTTTTGGCGCTTTGCAGCTGATCCAGGCCAGGCTAGCGGTGAAAAGAGTCATCTGTCCCAGGCCACCACAACCCTAGGATTGTGTACATGCTGAAAAGAGCCAGGGAGGTAGCCATTGATCCAGGACAGAGCTATCATGAGGTATGGGGATCATTTGTTTGGCTTATACAATGAAAAACCTTTTAAACTGGTGGTAAGCATTCTAATTTATTTTTGTGTGCAGTGGTGTTTTACCTGCATGCATATCTGTGTGAGGGTGTCGGATCCCCTGGAACTGGAGTTCTAGACAGTTTTGAGCTGCCATGTGAATGCTGAGAATTGAACCTGGATCCTTTGGAAGAACAGCCAGTGCTCCTAACCACTGAGCTTTCTCTCCAGCCCCATTGGTCAGTATTTTAAACTCTGGAGTTCTCACACAAAACCCTAGACTTCTGGTTACTCTAAAATGGAAAGGTAGCTATTTGTTGGGAGGTGGAGGCAGGATAGCAAGTTCCAGGCCAGCCTAGGCCAGTGAGACCCCGTCTCAGAAATGGACCCAAACAAAACATCTGGCCTGCTTAGGTATCTGTGGCTACAGCTGCCAGCTGGGTCAGTTGAGGGTCTGCCTTCAGCCCCCTTCTCCATGCTAGCAGTAGACCCTGATAGAAAGGGTGGCATGGAGGGACATTCTCCTTAAAAGAGACAGTATGGCCATGTGGTCAAGTAAGAGCTTTGTGGTCAGACCTCAACTAGACATGTACCAAGCCACAGAACCCTGTTCTTAGACTGCCACTGGGAGTCTGCCTGAAATTCCATAGACTGAAACATAGGGCTCCATGGAGCTCAGAGAAAGAGGCCTCTCCGAGATTCAGTTCAGAAGGGCCTGCGAAGACAGAGGCAGCTCCTCAGAGTGTTGGAGTTCAGTTCGAAGGTCCTTACTGGAAGGCTGACTCTGGGCACCGGCACTCTGCAGCCTGGACACTATCCCTGCCCCTGAGGACATCCTGCTAGGCAGGCATTAGTGGGAGCAGAGATTGTACTGGGGAAGGAGTGATGAGCAGCTGAGGGAAAGCCCGGAAGGCCCTGTCTGTTCAGAAAGCAGAGATTCCCATGCACAATTTCCCAGGAGGGCCTTTGTGCTCAAGGGCAGCTAAAGAGTAACAGTGCTCAAGGATTGGGAGGACTGTGCTGGAGGAGGGAGCCCAAGCTGGGAGCAGACTGCAGCCACTGAGTGGGCAAGCCGCATGCAGCAGAGGTCCTGGACCTTGGTCTTGATTTTTGTGGTAAAAGGATGAAGTGAAGGAGGAAGAAAGCAAGAGAGTGTTAGCTTGGAGTGAGAAGGTGGGAAAGCCTCCCTGTGTGGTGCTAGCTCATCACCTCCTTTGGGACACCTGAGACCATCCGAGAACACAGGTATTTACATTACGACTCATAACAGTGGCAAATTTACAGTTACAAAGTAGCAACAGAAATGATTTTTATGGTTGGGGGTCAGCACAACACAAGGGACGCAGCATCAGGAAGGCTGAGAACGGATGTGCTAGCTGCATCTGTGTAGCCTGTGCACAGTTCAGTTGGATGGAGCTGGGGAGTAGCAGTGAGAGGAGCCGTAAGAGAATGCAGCTGAGCGAGAGCAGCGGAGGGGGGGGGGCAGGACTGTGGCCTGCTTGACTGTGGTGTGGAAAGCCCTCAGTGTGGGGAACCCTCCCTGGGAAGTGACCACTAGAGTGACCTTCCCAGTCACATGCAGATTCCTATGGTAGGCTGAAGAAATTCTGTCCCTTCGCTGCAGATGAGACTACCCCAGCACTGGGGAAATATTGTTTGATAACCCCACCCCCAGGGACTGAGAACAAGGATTTACAAAGCAAACCAACCACATCTGCCTCTCCTCTCAGCTGCCGCTGTAGCTGGAGCCCCACCCTCACAGAACCTGCACGGTTCCTCACCTCTCAGGACTGAGATCTTCCCATTCCTCCTGTCCTTGATGAGGTGCTGGGGACACAGTGAGAAGCAGAGCTGGGCTCCGGAGGCCAGGTGAGACCTATAGCCTAAAGGCCGCGTGGATCCTGAGATACGGAGGCCCCTGTCAACCCCTCAGCTCTAGGAAGTGAGACAAACTAGTACTCTTGCAACTTGGCCAGGGCTTGGGAGCAAAAATCTCAGCCTCTCCCTTCACTAACCTTTGGGCAAATGCCTCAGTATCTCTGACTCTGTCTCCCCTTTGATAAAATGGAGTAGCAGCCCTCCTTTGGTTTCTGCCACTGGACCTCACCTGGGTTACCTGTCTCTCTTTCTGTCCCTTTGGACTTTCTAATCTTCCCCTAGCCCTGCTGGTCTCCTCCAAGCTTCCTGTGTTTGGAGTTTGTATTGTTTGTATCTATCCAGCCTCACACACACTTGGCTGGGATTCGTCTACTGTGTAATCTCCCTGTGGCCATCACAATGAGTTGGAGGCCCTGTATCTCTGGGCAGCAATGCAGAGGGCCTAATTGCACGACTGTGTTGGCCTGCGGGTAGAGAGGATCTGTGGGCCTCTAGCATGTGCAGGCTCGCCAGAACCTCACCTGCCTAGCCCTGCAGCCCTGACCACTGGTTCCCTTATCATCGGATGTTTCTCAGGCAACCACTGTGTGCTGTTGCATCACACTGAGTGTAAAGGTGCAAAGATGAAGATCCCTGGTCTCTGACTCACCCTTACTCTCCTACCTCGTCATCCTCCACTCAGCCATCTCATAGTTTATGGCCCTCACTGTGCCCTTGGTTTCCTATCTCTGAGCATCACAGCTTTGTAGCTTCTGTTCCTCACCTGGGACATGCTTGTCCTTATTGTTTACCTGGCTAATACCTGGTGTGGTCTGAAAGACTCCATTCTGGCATTGCCTTTTACCAGGAAGACTTCCTCAGAGGGTCGTCCCCGCCCAACGTGGCTAAAATGCCCCTATTCCCAGAATCTTACTGTTGTGGAATATTTAAGATGTCTTACATTCATTTATGCTGTGGAATATTTGTTTAATGATGCAAAGATGTGTTGCATTCTTTTATGTTGCATTGTTTATGTTGTTTAATTCTGTGAATCTGTATTACTTTGCCTATTGAAAACACCTGATGATCTAATAAAGAGCTGAATGGACAATAAATAGCAAGGCAGGAGAAAGGATAGGTGGGGCTGGCATGCAGCGAGAAGAAAGAGAGGAGCAAGAAAAAAGGAGGAGAGGAGGATTCGAGGGGCCAGCCACCCAGCCAGATATGGAATAAGAAGAAAAGATATGCAGAAATAGAGAAAGGTAGAAGCCCAGAGGCAAACAGTAGATGAGATAATTTAAATTAAGAAAAGCTGGCTAGAAATAAGTAAAGCTAAGGCAGGGCATTTATAAATAAGAGTAAGTCTCCATGTGATTATTTGAGAGCTGGGTAAGGGGCCAGCTCCAGGCCCAGCCAGAAGCAGCTCTGAATGTGGATGGGCTGGGGGCAGGGCCCATATGAGAGTTATACAAAAAGAGGATTCAGGGCTGTCTAGTTTCTCCCATTTCTTTCTGGTCCACAAGGTATCTGCTGAGACTGGATCTGTGCAGCAGGCTTTGTCCCAGAAGGGAGTTGGGAAGTGTGTGTGTGTGTGTGTGTGTGTGTGTGTGTGTGTGTCTATCCATAGGTACTTGCATTTGCCCTGCCCTGGCCTGCCTTGCTGTCTGCTTGTGGGGCCAGTGATTTGGCCCTGGTAGTGTCTGACCCTGACACAACCTCCCTAGCTCACTGCTGTGCCCTCTCTGCCCTGGCCTGACTTTGCACACATATGTCCATCCTCCTGCCAGCCATAGGATACCCAGAGTGGTGAGGTGGAGGTGGCTCTGGGGGCACATTACTCCTCTCTAGCTGGGAGACCTTGGGGGAGTAATTTTAACTTCTCTGTGTCTCAGAGAGATTACATTTTCTTATTTATTTGTTTAGCTCATGTGTTTGTATGTGTACACATGCCATCATGTATGTGTGTACACACCATCCAGTGTGCATGGAGGGCAGAGGACAACTTGTGAAAGTCAGTTCTCTCTTTTTTACCATGTAGGTCTCAGGGTCTTCTTGGCAGTGCATCTTTTACCCACTGAGCCATCTCATTGGCTCTATGTTTCTGGAGCTGTAAAAGTGGGTTTATCAAATCAGTACTTAAGAATTAAATGAGTTGTTTGAATGGCAGATTCTCCCAACAGTTTTGACACATTCTTTGTGTTAAGTGTTGGCTGTTGACACAATCATTGCTCTGACTGTAGGTTCCTGCACACTGCTTGGAGACTCAGTGCTAAATGGCAGCTGTGTGCCCAGGCCCTGTCCAGAAGGCACCTTATAGTTGTGAGTTGGTCCCAAGTGTTAATGGTTATGATAGAAGAAACCTAAGGTACAGGGTGAACAAGGCACCAGGGCTCTCTCCTTGCTTGCTTCCAGTGTTATCCTTCTGGTTCTCTTGATGGTGGAAGATATTGGCAGAAAAGAGGAGCTATTGAGTTAACAGAAGACAATGATAGAGTCATCCAAAGATGACCAAGCAAAATGCCCCCAAAGACCCTGGGCCCTTCCCAAGCAAAAGGATAACCACTTCATGAGGTGCTTAGCAAGGACAAGAAGGGCAATGAGTTAGATCTGGGGTGCCAAATACATTTTCTACCTATGCCAATCACCTTGTTTCTGCCTTTCAGGAAAACTAGGTAGGAAGAAATCTAGGAGGAAGAAAGGGACCCACCATCAGTCATTGGCATCTGCCATGGCTCAGGGAAGGAGCAGTCCTCAGCCACACATTTGTCATATGGACTTGGGCTTTAAGTCCTATGTGGGGAGCCCTTACATACATAGCTGGATGGTGGTTAAATGCTAGGGATAGAGGGAGCTGGGTGCAGAGGTGGCTGCTTAGAGGTGATGAGTGGTCCAGGGACAGTGCTGGCACAAAGGTCATACAAAAGAAAAGGGGAAAGAGTTAGGGGTGCTGCCAAGTGCCCCAGACTCCTGGTGGGTCCTTCATTACTTACAGCCTGTAGGTCAGCAGCTGGGGGAAGCATCCCATTTCTGGGAATTGTGCAGAAGGGAAGGGCAGCTCCTGGAATGCACAGCCATTTCCTCTATATGGGTTGGGTCGCTCCCCCCAATGCGCCCTCATCCCCCAGTGCAGGGCACACCCAGACATCACAGAGATGAGATTAGCTTCCCAGGACTGATTCAGCTCCATGTGAATGCACTCTCAGAAGAGAATGCCATTAATAATGAACGCAGCCTCCTCTCCCAGACTGCTTTACTTAGAAAACTCCAGCCCAACTGCTGGGCTCAGGAGGCATTTTTAAAATAATCAGTATCAAACCAGAGAGGCAAAAGAATGGTGAGTACCAGATCTTCACTGAAATCGGCAGCATCGTTGGGGCACTTGTACCCTTGCTCTGGCCTCTTAATGATCTGTAGCCTTGTTTTTAGTGTCAGAGAAGCTGCCACAGGATGGACAATGCCCAGAGTAGAGAATCTCAATAGCAGCTGAAGTTGTGTGGTGCTGCAAATGAATTCAAGGTCAGTTAACCAAACAATCAGAGGCTACATGGCACAATCTATGGCATCTGTTCACTCACAGCCAAGATCCACTAAGGAATGGCAGTTGTTACCACTCTGTGCACCATAGGTTTAACCAGGACTATATGACATTGCTTTGAAAGTAGAACTAGGTGAGGTCAGTGGGTGACCAGGGACCTCCTTGGACCCCTTGACAGCATCTGCCACCAGCACCATTTCTTTAGCATGCATAGGTCTCTTGGAATAGTGGGTAGTGGGTTGGGGCTATGCTCTGTGGGACTTCTAGAACCTGGGAAGAAGGAAGCAGACTGATGTCAGGGTGAGCATCCTCCCTCAGCCCTGTGTGGGCTGAGCTTCCTCCCTCACCCCTGTGAAGGCTGAGCATCTTCTCTCACCCCTGTGTGGGGTGCCCTCAGTCCGGCCCATGCATGGACAAGGAATTGAACTAAGTCACTGGAAGCTAGTAGGTTGGAAGAGGAAGCAAGCCCAGTTAATTCCCCTGTCACACACATGTGCCTTTGCTTAGGTACCTTCCACATTATTTCCACTGGGTCCTTGTTCTCCTGTTGTTGTTTTTAACTGGGGAAACAGAGGGTCCAAGAGATTAAGAAGCCTCATCTTGGGACATTATTGTCTGCCTGGCTGCAGAGTCAAGACTGCTACTGATCCCCGTAGGCTGCAATACTGACAGCTACTGAGCTTTGTTTGGTCTTCTTGTCCCTGGTTTTTCTGAGATGTAGTCACCACACTTATTTATTTACTTTAATTTTATGTGCCTGAGTGTTTTGCCTGCATTGTTGTCTGCACACCATGTATGCACTAGGAAGACAAAAGAGGATATCAGATCTCCTGGAACTGGAGTTACAGATGGTTGCAAACCACCATGTAGGTGCTAGAAATTGAACCCTGGTCCTCTGGAAGAACCGCCAGTGCTGACCCATCTCTACAGCCCACCATACTTTGAAACTTACTGAATGGCAAGATTATGCTAGACCCACCACCCAAACAAACACCTGCTTCTCACGGGTGTGAGCTGGCCTCTAGTGGAAGAAGCGACATTGGTGGGCAAAGGGGGTAGAAGGGCTAAGTGGGGCAGGATGGAATGGCTAGCGAATGCACAGACCCCTGTAGCCCTGTGAGGGGATGGGAAGGTGTGGCTGTCATCCCCATGGAGCTTCTGATCTGCTTGGGGAGGTGGTTCTGGAATTCAGGAAATAATTTCATGTTAAGATGGTGTTATGGAAAGAGACGGGTAGAGGGGGCAAAAAAAAAAAAAAAAGACAACCAAAGAGAAAGCTTACTTTCCAATTTAATGATGCTTGAGGGTTCTTATATAAAACCATTTTTAAAAGCAACATTGCCTTTTAGGAGGAAGTTTCCAGTGCGAGTATTGGTTTAGGCTGCTGATGCAGCCTGTGGGCTGGGCGGGGTTCTGGGAGCAGTGGTTACCATGGGAACTAACTCAGCTGCCTCCACTGCCAAATGGCTGCTGTTCCAAAAGTTGGTTCCTATGTGGAGGGAGCTGGAACCTCAGCGCCTTTCCCATGGAAACAATGCCCTAAATGATGGGCGGCATTCCCACACGGGCCTGCATCATCTGGCTGTAATGGAGATGAGGTGGCAGTGGATTTCAAACGAGGGAAGAGGCCATGGCTAGGAGTCACATGACTGAGACGGAGATGCTTTTTGCTTCTGGGAGCATAGTAAACAGGGGAGAGAGGAAATATCTGGGTGCCTTTTCTGAACTTGGCATATTTCGTGCTGTTTTATTTCATGCTTAGAACAGATTCCAAGGCCATGAAATGTGGCTTATACAACTGGTCAGTGGACAGAAACACAACAGAGGATGAATGGCAAAATGTGATGAGAAACCATGCCTATCTTAAGCTATGCCCTACCTTCAAGGGGCCACCTATGACCCCCAAAAGTGAAGAATAAACATTCGGCAATGACTTCGGCAATGACTTCTACTAGAAGAACAGAGCACTACAGATGTAATCAGTTTGCTCTATGGCTACATGGCAAGTTTTTTTGCTCCTGTGGTGACTGTTATCTTAGCCTTTGAGATTTAAGAATCTCTTTTCTTGCACCATACAAGGCCATCTTATTTTGTATAAGTGTGGCATGTACCCCCATCATCTTCATGACTCCATTTACAAAGACACTTGATCCATGTTTCTTCCTGGGTGGAAAAAACATGGCCCCCCAGGAGAAGACACAGCCAAAACCACTTCTGTGTTAGGGTCTCTCTGGATCCACTTTGTCATGGTAGCCCTCTCTTCCTTTTGGCTCACACTTATTCGAAAAGAGTCCCATCTGTGAGGGTCATCTGACCCCTTGGACACAGTCCCAATGCCTGGCTGAGAGGGGCTCCCTTAGTCCCGTGTTTACTGAGGCCAGCTCTGTGGTTGGCAGGTTGTGCAATTCTTTTGGGAATGCCAGTGCTTAAGCCCTGGAGCTTTCAGTCTCTTCTGTGCTAGGCTTTGTGAGGATAGAGGGGAACAAAGGCAGCCCATGCCCTTGGGTACATAACAAATGTGTAGAAGAGTCCAAGTGTGATGGTGGCTTCTGCATGGGGACCATGGGGCTCTAAGCACAAGATGGAGGCTGTGTCTCCCCTGTGAAGTGACTCTTGGGCCTGAGCTGACTAGAGTGTTCTGTGCCCCCTCTGCACACTGACATTCTGTGCACAGTGGGCATTTTATGACTGTGGGGCACACTGGGAGAGCAAAGGCTAGTTGGGGTGAGCGTAGAGTGTGGCTGGCACACAGGTGTGGCTGACTGATGCAGTTACTGGGGGCTCCTGGGGATAGGTTGTAATTAAATGCTGGGTGTAGGAGTTTAGACTTAACTCATCAGCCGAGGGTGGTATGAGAAGGATTCCTAGCCTGACACAGTGTGAGCCTCTTCCACTGAGTCCTAGGAAGAAGGAAAGACCAAGAGAAAGGGAACCCTGACCTGATGCAGTTCCCTGTGGCCTAGGAAGCCTCAATCCCTGAGGTCAGAGCACTCTAAAAAGGAGGGGGCCCTCAACTCACCACTTCCTGCCAGCTGCCTTAGCAACAGGGGCATGTTTATAGCCAGTCCCCAGGTGACTCTGCTGTGGGTGGTCTGAACTGTGACTCAGAGGGCAAGTTTGGGTCCTCTCTTGCTAGTGCGCGTCTCACCTTGTGTTCTTTTGAGGAACACAATCCACAGAAATGGTTTATTTCCTCACCCATTCCCATCTGCTGCTGCTGCTCACTTGCTCCTATGGCTTCCAGTGGAGAATGGAAAAGTGTCTCTTTCACTAGCAACCACCTGAGCTCATTGTCACCAGTGTCATTGTCCACTGGGGAGAGGACAGTAGTCGTTCGTTAACAGGGGGCAGTGGCACCAGCTCCACTGACATGAGAGGCACAGAAGAGGATGTTTGTCCCGCCTGCCTGCCCTTGTTGCTATGGTCCTGTGGTCTGTGGTCCACTCTCCTGTGGCCCTGTATTCTGCAGCTCAGCCAACCGAAGCTGTAGGTCATGCCATTGTTGATTCTGGGGCTGCAGCCACATCCAGCTCCACCCCAAAGAGCTTAAATGAAAGTGGAAAGAACATTTTCAGGTACCCTGAACATTTTATTTTGTGAGGGACATTTTAACACTGTCAGATTGTTACACTATGCAAATCTATTACAGGCATGCCTTGGCATGGGATTGGAGCCTTGGTTTCAAGACCCCTGACAGATATCCAAATCTGTAGATCCTCAAGTCCCTTACATGAAATGTCATAGCACCTCCCCATACACTTTTAATCGCCTCTGCATTATACATGCCCAATACAGTAGATATGCTGCATAAATAGTGACAGCCTGAAGATGACCTTGAACTTCTGATCTTCCTGCCTCTACATCCCCAGTACTGGAATTACAGGCATTCGTCACTACATCCAGTTTACGGGTGCTGGAGGTTTAGTGCATACTGAGCAAGCACTCTACCAACCAAGCTACAGAGCCAGCCCCAAATAATTGTTTCACATGCAGAAATGTTTTTATCAATATAGCATATACAAACTATAAAAGAACGTATGCTTTAATATGTGCATTGTGATACAGGGGTGGAAATTCAACATCCAGGGCTGAGAGAAGGCTGGGAGAAGAGTGCAGCAGGTTATATTCCCAGTGCAGCAGTCCTCCTCGCTGAGATCAGCATCTGGCCATGCAGTCTCGAGCACTGGAGGGGAAGAGCCTTTCCCCTTCCAGACAGGTGTCATCAGAAGCCGCAGGGGAGCTTTAGGTTTCCCACTGATCTTTTTCACCGTGAAAGTTAGTTGGTTTTGTTTGAGGGACTGTCGGTCTTCTCCGGCTTTTCTCTAGTACTGTTGACAGTCCCCAGCGCCTACCTGCCAGCTTCAGGTAAGGCTGGTGAAACACTGACCATTTTTGATAATCATGTTAAACCTGTGATTTCCCACTTAAGGCCTTTAGCTCGTCCTTAGGAACCACATGAGCTGTCCTTAGCAACAAAGATCAGAGCAGCCACTGTAGATCTCCAAGAACCCTACCTCAAATAAATTTTCAAATATTTACAACCTATGGTTGGTTGAATCTGTAAATGTGAATCTCAAGGCTAAGGAGGGTTGACTGTGCATGTGTGCGTGCGTGCGTGCGTGCGTGCGTGTGTGTGCGTGTGTGTGTGTGTGTGTGTGTGTGTGTGTGTGTGTGTGTGTGTGTGATAGAAAACAGACACAGGCAATCAAGGGATCCACCCCAGGCTGGGACAGTCATGGATACCTGCCTTCCTGGAACAGCAGCCCTATTCCTTTGCTGTGTAGGTCTGGTATTTTTCCATGTATAGTATATGGAAAATAAACAGATGGTTTGTTAACCGCCCTGCTTTGGTTTTGTTTCTATGTATGTATGTGTATATGTATGTGTGCAAGAGGGTTTTGCTATGTACCCCAGGTTTGCTTGAACTTGTGACCCTGCTGCCTTGGCCTCCCCAGTTCAGGGATTACTGGTGTGCACCATTGCACCCAGCCAGTTAACTGGTTGCTATGTGTATTTTTTCCCCTTTCTTCCCCCAACATTTGAATTATATATTCACACCTCCATCTCCCCATTCCTAACATTTTTGTCAAGTTCCCCAATTCTATACTTTTTCTTGCAATAAATTCCCACCTGACCCTGTAAAAGAGGGTTACCCCTTTTTAATTTTGATCCATTTCTGAAAGCATATTCTCAGCCCAGCTTTGACAGATTTATATCCTTCCTGCCTGCAGAGAAGCCTGTACTTCCCCCACACTTTGGGGCAGTCCTAAATGTCAACATCAGCTTTCAGTGACTGCAAAGGGTCCAGCAGCAGCCCTGGCCTTTAGCCACATGCAAATCAACACAGCCACATAACCCACATTCTTGTTAACACCCTTTTTTTGTCACAGCCTAGAGTTCAAGATCTTGTAGAGCTGAAAATAAGTATAAAAACCTCTCAAAGTAGCCACTAGTCTGGTGTACAAGAAACCTATGATCCTGGGTGGGGTGGGTGGGGGTGGGCGCAGTGGGAGTGGCGGGATCCCAGGCCCTGGTCCTCTGGGCTATGCTAGCTGCACCCCGAGCCTCTTCTTCCCCAAAGCAGCACTGGAGTGTTTTCTTTTCATCTTTACAGAGACAGGAGCAAGCTTCTACTCCCCAAGTGGTTAGGATTGGTGTTTCTGCCTCTTGGGAATGGCCTGCGGGGAGGAAGGCTTGCTTTTCTCTGGCAGGATCTTCAGTGGGCAGCTTTTGTCCCCGTCAGTGCTCCTAATTGTTCTTTTCAAAATATTTTTTATGTCCTGCGTTTTGATCATATTTGCCCCCCCTCCAGCTCCTCTCACATTTACCCTCTCTACCCTTACTTCCCTACCCACCCAACTTTGAGTGTCTCCTGTCTCGTCCAGTTCGTGTTACCCAACTACTCTTGGGCATGGGGTCTGCCCCAGTATGTGGTTAATTAACCAGAAAGCTGACTCTCCTCCTTGCAGCTGTCAAATGCCAATGGTTCCTCACTAGTGGTGGATTTGGTGCCTGCCTCCCCCTGCCTCCCCCTGCCTCCCCCTGCCTCCTCCTGCCTCCCCTTGCCTCCCCCTGCCTTCACAGTGGGGTTTTGCCTGGCCTAAGCTTGTGCAGCTCTTGTGTATGTTGCTGTGAGTTCATGTGTGCAACTGTTCTGTTGTGTCTGGGAAATTCATTCCTTGAAGTCAGACACCACCTCTGGCTCTGACAAATTGTTCTTCCCTCACCAGCGTGTGACTTCTGCTGCCAGCCTGCTGGAGACTGATAGCACTCCCACTGTGTTCCCTCAATGACCCCTGCTTGCCTCTCTTTCTGGGCCCTCTGTGACAGCATTTCCCAAGGTCACTCTTCTCTGTCACCTCGTCACAATCAGTCTTGGCCTGTGAAGGCCTTCATTCTTCAGAACCCTAGACCCACATTTCCAGCTCTGTCCTTAGCTGGGAGCGTCTCAGTACCACAGATCTTTGCAGGAGAGGGTTGGGCTGTGCTTCCTAGAATGTTAAGTGATATCCCTGACCTCTGTCCCCAGAAACATCCTGACATTGCAGATATCCCGGTAGGGGTGAGAACTGCCCCTGGCTGAGAACCACCACAACACCCGCTCTTTCCTTCTCTTTGGCCCAGCTTAAATGGATGGGTGAGAGTCCCTTTAATACCAGCATGACTTCAACATGATACAGTACAAGAAGATGGAAGGGAAGGATAGCAGATTTGAGCTGGAAGGGGCCTCCCAGAGCACAGGCGTGCTAAGTTTGCACAGCCCCTTTGTCCTCTGGGCTCAGCAGCCTCAGATCTTTCTCAACAGAGCATTCCAATCCATAAGAGATGTTCTGGTTGACAAGAGGTGATGTGAAAGGTAAACTCTGTGTCTTCTATCCCTGCAGAGCCCAGAGCCCTCTTGCTTACGTGTGTAGCTCTGGGGTAGAGGCTCCTTGTAGAGGAACTCCCTTGACACAGCTTTTAGCTGTACTCACTAAAGACCAGTGAGTGGTACAGTGTGAATCAGACCAGCCCCGGCATGTAGTTGTTGTTCAGTGAGTAATGGTGAACAGATCATCAGCAATTGTCTCTGGGTGGTGGGACCCTGTGTAACACACTCAAATTGTTTTGCCTTGTTTCACTTTCTAATCTACCTTTGGGAGGTTTTTTTTTTTTTTATAAGAACCAAACCCATGAATATTTCTCTCAAATTCAGAAAAGAAAGCCCATGGATATTTTCCCCTAGTTCAAAAGGAAAAGACCCCTCCCTCATTCCGTGTGTCTTTCTTCCCTAGGTGTGACTACCAGCAGCATGGCAACCAGCGCTGTTCCCAGTGACAACCTCCCCACGTATAAACTAGTAGTGGTGGGAGATGGAGGTGTGGGCAAGAGCGCCCTCACCATCCAGTTTTTCCAGAAGATCTTTGTGCCTGACTATGACCCCACCATTGAAGACTCGTACCTGAAGCATACGGAGATTGACAATCAGTGGGCCATTTTGGATGGTGAGACACAATGACAGCCTTGCATGGGGTGGGTTATTACATGGGGAGGATCGGGGAATTTGATAAGCTTTAGTGGTTTCCTGCTTGATGTTATTATGGGATGGTTGCTATAAGGCAGTATGCAGCTTCCAGGGGGAATTCTAGATAGAGATCAGGTCCTGGTAGAGTGCTTAAAGGCCTTAGCAACAGAAGTAGACAGTGAAGAGGTCGGGCAGAAGAATCCTGCCAGCTCAGAAACTCTGTGCTGGGAATTGCTTCTTTGAGCAGAAGTTCTGATGAGCAGGCACAGAAGTTTCAAGCTAATAAAAGTGGGAAAACAGAAATCATCCTTTTTTTTTTTAGATTTACTAAGGAAAACCCAGGAAGAACTCCCAAGAATAAGAGGCGCTCACAACACCTGAAAATTTATCTCTTATCAATCAGAGTTTACTTAGGAGGTGTCCCTTTGTTGGGAGATCTTGCGTCTGGGATTGGACATCTACTCTAGTCAAAATGAGTGTTTTTCAAAGTGTGGTGGTCAAGGAGCTTCCTAAAAATGTGGATAATTCCCAGGCCCTTTCTCATTGTGAAACTCAAGGGTGGAGGGCAATGGCTTGTTTTTAGCACAACCTGCAGGGGTTGCTGAAGCTGGAGACCACTGCTCTAGGTGCCCAGTGGCCATGATTTCCTATTGCCCAAGTGTCTTTCCTGAAAGAAGCCCATTAATCACAGGACACTGGTCTAGGAGGAGGCTTGGAAGCTGCTGACTTAAAGTTTCTTTTCAGATAAATATTTTTCTCAGTCTGTGTCTTGTTTTCCATGCTCCCGACAGTTCCTTTCAAAGACTAGACGTTTTTTGTTTTGATGACGTCTAGTTTATTCGTTCTTTCACAGGGTGTCCTTTTGGTATTTTGTCTAAGAAATCTTTGCTTAACCCAAGGTCATGACAGTATTTCTCATGGTTTCTCCTGGAAGTTTGTTTGGGTTTTTCATTTGCGTTTTGTTCTATTCTGTACACGTTGCGTGTGGTATGGGGGTGGAACAAACCTCCCAGAGTTCCTTGTTGCAGATTCTTCCTTTCAATTCCCAGCTGACTTTGTCCCAGTAGTGAGAACCAATTCCCCGTGTGATCTGTCTTTGATCTGGATGTGTGATTTAGGACAAATTACCACTGCCTTAACAGCTATAGCTTTATGATAAACTTAGTAGTTAAAGCCATGAGAATGAATATATGAATTATAGACTCAGTTGAAGTTCTGATTTTGTTAGGGATAGTGTTGAATTTGTGTACAATCTGAATGAATTTTTGTAGTGTTTTGTGCTGAACCTGGGGCCTTAACACTTGCTAGGCAAGTGACCTAGCCCTGAACCATGTCCTCAGTCCTGAGAGCTGATGTCTTAGCTGACAATGCAGAGCCTTTTTAACCTGTGAACACAGTCTCTCTCCACTTCTTTAGGTCTTCCTTGATCTCTCAATTGTTTTGTTCTTTTGAATACATAGGTTTTTTATGTACATTTTGTGAGATTTATACTTACTCTGCATTGGTGTTATGATAAACGTTTTAAATTTCAGTTTCAATTGTTTCCTGCTAGAGTATATAGCAGTATATAGAGTATATAGTCAGAGACATATTGCATAATACATACAGAGAAGAACACTGCCTGGTACAAGTTGTGGCTCAGCCACTGTTATTTCTTTTTGTTGCCATGTAAGTCCCTTTAATGTTTTTTCTAAGTAACTTTGAACATTTGATTCTGAGGGGGGAAAAGTATTTTCCAGAGTGCCTTTTAGAGTTTGTGATAACATTTCTTAGCACCATGACTGTGACATTACTTTGGAAGTTGAGATCAGTGAAACCAGGCCTGACTTAGTGTCTTAGTTAGAGTTTCTATAGCTATGATGAAACCCTGTGACCAAAGCAAGTTGGGGAAGAAAAGGTTTATTTGACTTACGGTTCTACTTCACAGTCTACTTCACACCATCAACGGACGTCTGCACAGGAACAGTCAATTGGGGCAGGAACCTGGAGGCTGGAGCTGATGCAGAGGCCATGGCGGGGTGCTGCTTACTAGCTTGCTCACCATGACTTGCTCAGTCTGCTTTCTTATAGAACTCAGGACCACTAACTCAGGGATGGTACCACCCACAATGGGCTGGGCTCCTCTTAATCACTAATTAAAAAAAAAAAATGCCTACAGCTCCATCTTATGGAGGCATCTTCTCAGTTGAGGCTCCCTCCTCTCTGATGACTCTAGCTCATGCCAAGTTGACATGAAACATTTAGAATTTAGGCATTTAGAATATGGCATTGCCCACCTAGGCCTTCCCTGAGAATAGATACTAGACGCCCAGACTAGCACATCCGATAGCATAAGGTCTCCCATTAAAAAAGGACTTAAAATGTACCAGCTGAATATGGATTTTAAAAGGATGACTCCATAAATATAGAACCTTAATCAAAGGCTGCGAAATTTAGGCATGGGCATAACATTGAACCTTTCTGGGGCCAGTCTCTTTCGGGGAGGCTTGCAAACCTGGGAGGGACAAGGCTTTTCCTGGGCAACCAGTGCCCCAAGGTCCTCCTTCCCTGCTGGCTACCATATAGAGATGTGCCAAACCTGTGGGTAGATGTCTTCAGTTACGCCACACCCAGCCAGTCTCAAAGTGCTCTGGATTCTGCTTTCTCTTGTTCCAGACTAAGAGAACCAAAAGCATGACAGCATGAATGGTGATGGTAGTGAAAGTGATTGAGTGTGTGTGTGTGTGTGTGTGTGTGTGTGTGTGTGTGTGTGTGTATGGGCTGGGTGGGGTGGTGGAGGTCATCACAATAGTGATGATACAATGGACATTACTGCTGGACAGCCCTTGGACACACTCTTCTTACAAACACTCTCATGGTAGCTGCTGTTGCAGGTGAAAATAAGGGTTAGTGTTATGGTTTGAATACAGAGTGTCTTCCACGGGCTTATGTGTTGAATGCTTGGTCACCAACTAGTGACAACAGTTTTGGAGGTGAGAGCTACTTGGCAGAAGCAGGCCACTGGAGGTATGTCTTTGAAAGTTCTCACCAGTCTGCCTTGCTCTTTGCTACCTGTCTGCCATGTGACAAACAGCTTTATCCTCCACATATTCCTGCCACCCTGAGATTTGGTCTCAGCACAGCCCCACAACCAAAAGAACCAAGGACAGCAAGCTAAAAATCTCCAAATAAATGCTTCCTCCCTTGAGTTGGCTTCTCAGGGACTTGGTCACAGTGCTGGTGAAACTGACTGATATATTGAGCTACTGGCAGCCGGCACTGGCTCAAACACCCAGTGACCACCACACACACCGCATAATCTGTTGGGCGGGAGAATTTTCTTCAGTGTGACAGCCAATTCTGGTGCCTCTTGGAATGGGAGTTGAACTCCCAAGGAGAAGGCACAGGCTGGATTGTCAGATTCCATCTCACTCCTGGCCCCCATCTTCCTGTGCTCTGCTCCCAGGGGCTGTGGTCATGTATGCAGGCAGACTCAGGAGGAGCCCTCTGAGGTCCCACTCCAAGGAGGCCCACCGGCTTCTTGCTATCTTACAAACCTGCTTCTTCTTTTACTTCAAGGAGCCACACTATCAGTGTCCTCCCAGAACCTGAAGGATGGAAACAGAAGTCTGTTCATCCCAAGGCTGTGCAACCCTGGGCTTTGGAGCAAGCTGGCTCTGATTCTTTCCCACAAGGGCTTGAGACCCTCTTCTCACATTCCACAGTCAGGACTGGGAATGTCTCCTCTACACAGTCTGTCTACCCCTCAACTGCAGGCTTCTCTTTGGTGCTTCCTCCTGGTTGTCTGGCTTCCCTTCATGTCTCTGCCTTTGGCTCCTTCCTTACCCTGGCTTGTACCCGTGTGTCTCACTCCATTCCAGTTCTCCTATTTCATGAATCAGGAAGCCCTGAACATTCGGTAGAGTCTTGGAGTTGTGTGTTTGAGGTTTTCTGTTCAGACATACACATGCCTGTGCATGTGTGCGCGCGTGTGCACACACACATACACACATACACAAACACACACACAATCTGCTATTAGAACTATGTTTAAATATATAGGCTCTACAGCCATCCTCACCACCCATTTCCAGAAGTTTATCCCCCCCATAGATACCTTTTTTTTTTTTTTTTTTTTTTTTTTGGTTTTCTGAGACAGGGTTTCTCTGTATTGTTTTGGAGGCTGTCCTAGAACTTGCTCTATAGACCAGGCTGGCCTTGAACTCACAGAGACCTGCTTGCTTCTGCCTCCCAAGTGCTGGGATTAAAGGCATGCACCGCCGCCACCACCTGGAGGCTTTCCTTCCTTTTTAAAGCTGAATAATACCTCACTACATTCTAATGATAAACACATGGGCCTTCCCTCTTTTGGCTGTGATGAACAGAGCCACTCTGAATGGTCTGTGGTTCTCTTTGGGTCCCTCTGTTCAGTTCCTTGCCTTAGCAGTGTTGTGTCCCTATTGGTTCTGCTAGATTAGACCCTGAAGGCTGCTGAGCTCATCACATCAGCCCCCTCTGTTGCACCCAGTGCAGACAGAGAAGTGATTTGCTTGGAACCCTACCTGGCTAATGGCGGAGCTGGGCCTCAGCCTCCTGACCTTGCCAAGCATGTTTTCTGTCCTCTCATGTTGACTTCTACTTTGGCACAAGCTTTGAGTGTGTACTATAGCTGTGGACACACACACATCTGTCCACTTACAAGAGAAGCAAGTGTTCCTGGGCTTCCCCTCCCCACATGACTCTAAGCTCACTCTTTCCCTGCCAACCTTCTATTGCCACAAAACAGCCATGAGCTCTTCCCCAGACCCCTTCCTGCCCAGGAGCTCTCAGACCTTGTCTGTCGCTTGCTGTCTCCTCAGCAAGGGCTGTCTTGTGAGTATCGAAAGTCTTGCTGTCTGTCCTCTGGCACCCTCAGAAGCCAGGACATTTCCACCCTGGCTTCAGCCCCAAAGTAGACACAAGTGCTCTTGTCTTCTCTGGGGGGCATGGACCTGGCTTTTCCCTGAACATTTGAATCCATGTTCTTTCTGGATAGCAGGAAGAGAGGAGGACATGGGAAGGGCAGGAAGGGACTGGAATGCTATGGGGAGCTTTTTCTGGGCTGAGTTTTAGCCCAGCGGTCATTTATGCTCACCACTGGGAGTGGCCCTGATAGTTGAGGAAAAAAGGAGAGATACAATGCTGGCCAACAGTAGAGTGGGAACATCAAATGCTTTCCAACCAAGAAGCGAGTATAGTCAGAGCTGGCTTGTCCTATCCTTAGTCCTCTTTCCCGGACAGTAATTTGGAGAGAATTTCCCTCTTTCCCTGTAGGAGCAAATATGGTCCCTGGCCTCAGGTGATGAATCCTGCCTTGCAGGTCTGTACCTGACTCTTTCTCCTGGCTAAATGAGTCATCCCTATATAAATGCTCCCAGTGGCCTGGAACTCCCTGATGTCCAGGGTGCTGGGGGCAGGGGTTGCAAGCAGAGAGCTCTCACACGGAGGCTCCTAAATCCTTATTTGCTGGTGATTGGCTCTTAGGGCTGTGCTCGAGGAGGCTACTGATCAGAATTTCCCGGATGGCTACAAGCCAGGTTAAGAGCCTTGCAAAGGTTCTGGCCAGTCCTTGACAGCTTTGCTAGGTCAGGTGGGATGCAGGGAGCTAACAGGTGAGATGAACTCGCCTTGCAGTAGACGCAGGTGCTCTGCATGGCTAATAAAAAGAGACTTGTAGCTGAATTGAGGAGGTGACTGGATGGGACTGGTGGTTTTAAGCAGAGGAGGGATGTGAACTTTCTGTGGTTTCAGGCTTGCTCTGGCTCAAGGGTAGAGGAATAAAACAGGGGCACGATGAGGTAGTGACCTAGGGCTGTGGGGAGGAAACAAGAAGGGGTAGATTCCAGATATAGTTTGAGGAAGAACCACAGGATTTGTGGATGGAGAATAGGCATGGGATGGGGGAAGAGAAAACAAATTACAGAGTGGGCCTGGGAATAGAGAGACTGATTTTGGTCTTGTGAAATGTGAACTGCCTTTCATAGGAAGAGCAGAGTTAAGTGCTGCCTAGAGGGAGTGATGGACTTAGTAGTGTAGACAGGCATCTGCCATCAGGAGAGGAGGGTAGAGCGTGGGTCTCAGAGGAGGGGAGGGAGGCTACTTTCCTCATACATTTTTCATTAAGATATAACCCACAGCTGGGCAGTGGTGGCACACAACCTTAATCCCAGCACTCAGGAGGCAGAGGCTAGCAGGTCTCTGTGAGTTTGAGGCCAGCCTGGTCTACAGAGCAACTTCCATGACAGCCAGGACTACACAGAGAAAACCTGTCCCGAAAAACTGAAAAAAGAAAAAAAAAAGGAAAAAGATAAAATCCACATTCACAATTGTGGGTTTTTTTTGCATGCTTATTAAAGTTGTATGTCTATAAACCACAAATTGATCCACAAATTCATAATCACTAGAATTACATCAATTCCTGAACCTTTCCATCTCCCCCACCTTGCCAACCGGCCCTAGACAGACATTGAAACATGAGCAGCCACTCCTCATCCTCCCCGCCACCCCGAAGACCCCAAACTCTCTGGTCTACTCTCTGTCCTCGTATATTTCTATGCTCTCACGTCTTACATGTGTAGAATCGCACAGCATGAGTCTTTGTGAATGGCTTCGGTGCGTGCGGGGTTCAGTGAGTTGTGGTAGGCATTTAGACTCTTGTCTTTCACATGTGGCTGACACTGGTGTACAAGCTTTGCTCACTCTTTAGTTGGTTCCTGGGCTGTCTTCACTTCTTGGCTCTTGGATGGGTGGTGTTGCTGGGAACACTCGGCTGCATACTTCTGTGTGGACTTAGAGTTTTCAGTTCTCCTGGGTGCACTGCTAGGGGTCGTGGGCTTAACATTACATCCCACCAGCAATGCATGATGGGTCCACAGACTTGAGGTGAGCTGTTTGGAGGCGGGGTTGTGAAATTTATTCTGAGTAGGCTTCGCTTCTGAGAGAGAATAGAGGAAGTAGTGCTTACAGAGGAATAGGAAGCTAGCTGGTTTAGAATCCTTAGTGCTCAGGACCCTATTAAAAGGGAACAGCGAGCACATCCTTGCATCTTTCTTCCCAAGTCTGCGTGTCTGCCCGGGGTTAGGTGTAGAGCCTGGGGAGAATGTGATGCAGCCAACTGGGAGTGGGTATAGAAAGTACAGCCTCAAGCCTTTTGTGACACCAGCCTCCGGGGTCTGTCTTTACCCTTTCTTTATACTACCTGCCTGCTATCAGGCTTTGGTCATGCTGCTGTTAACGTCTCCCTCATAGGCAGGTAGTCCTAAGGAACAGAAAGATCTTGACACAAGGATGAGTACAGACCTACTACGTGAGTTTTTAGCACACCAGCCTGAAACTTTCCAGCCTCAGTTTTTTCACTGAGATGGAATCAGGTTGTGGGCCAGCATTGTATCTCTCCTTTTTTCCTCAACTATCAGGGCCACTCCCAGGCTCTGTTCCCTTCCCATGATGCTCCTGAGCTTTGGCTATACCACTGAGACCTCTGCTGCCCCCTGCAACTTCTAATCTGTATCTGGTAGTCTTTTCATTGAAAAATACCCGAGAGCACGGTTTAAAAGGAAGAACTTTATTGCCGCTCACTGTTCTCAGTGTTGCAGAGGGCTTGGTTGGCAGTCTGCTAGCTCCATCACTTTGGGCCCAAGGTAAGGCAGTATATCACTATAGCTGGAATATAGAGAGGGGGAAGCTGTTTGACAGAAAGGAGCAGGGGAGGGAAGGAGGGAGGGAGGGAGGGAGGAAGGGAGGAAGGGAGGAAGGGAGGGAGAGATTGAGAGATTGAGAGAGATTGAGAGAGAGAGAGGGAGGAGAGGGGCCAGAGACAAGAGTCCCTTCAAAGGCCTGTCCCCAGTGGCCTGCTTTCTCTACCTCTGCAAGTTTTCACCACCAGCTTGGATCCAAGCATTCAACAGATTTAATATTTAGGCCATAACATTCCCATCCCTGAGAGCAGCATCAGAGTGTGAGTGTTCCTGGCTCCTCTCACAACTCCGCAAAGCCATGGAGCATCTTCCCAGAATGGACACTCACACCTACAATTTGCACACCAACCCAGGGAATCTTGGGCCTCACACACAACTACCCCACAGTCCCGTCTCTCCAGGCCCCATGACTGAAATAGTATGGCGTCAAGAACAGACATCGCTAGAGCTAGTATCTGTGGGATATTATTTGCTGTGTCCTTTAGCAGTCATGTTAAGGAAGCTGGTGTCATTGCCAAAGGGAATCCTCCCCCAAGGGCCAGGGAGCCAGCTGTAGGCTCCTTCCCTGAGGCAGTCCCGGGTGACCTGGCTTTCATAGCCTGTGTGCTTTGCAGCTGAAAAAAAAAAAATCCCCTTTTCTGGGGACAGTGAATGGTTGATGCACCCAGCCTGGCCACCAGACACTGGTCTTACCTTGTTATGCACCTGACCCAGAAGGAGCACAGTTCAGACAGGAAGGAGCAAGCCTGCCGCTGAATAGGGAGGCACAGGCTTCCCCACCTAACTTGCCTCCAGGAAAGCAGGCTTGATCACCCTGCCTCCGCACAGCAAGCGTGGGGAGTACAGGAAGGCAACCGTCTCTAGATGGGGTCCTTGTGGACGTGTCATCTCTAGAAATCACTATCTTTATTGCTCTGTATTCTGGAACCCTCATTTCCCACCCCCCTTCCCCATTAGCGAAAAGTTGAATAAGTCTGTTTTTAGTGCTTCTCCTTAAAGTTCAAAGGGCCCTGTCACCAAGGTCAGGGCATTTCTTGCCTGAGTCAGGGCATGCATCTTGTGCTTTTGCACACCTTTTGGGGCCCTCTTTGGAGCTGTGTCTTTGGGTGAAGAACCAAGGTACCGGTGCCTGGCTCCTGACCTCTGCCACTCTGCTACCAAGTGCAGAGCTAAGCCAGGTGAAGAAGCACAAGTATAACAACTGAGGGCTATGCAGGAGGAAGGCTTCAGGAATGGCAGCCGGAGGCTGAGCCCTCCCAGGAGGGAGCCAAAGGGCAGCTGGGACAACCAGCCACGGTGGGGGATTAGGCTTTCAAGTTGGAAGTCACAGCTTCAGCATGTGTTTGGAGTCTGGGCAGCTAGTCTGCATCCAGGTAGCCAGGCCCACATCTAGATGAATAAAGACGAGGAAGAGAGTAGCGGGGGTGGGGGGGTGGGGTGGAGAAGGAAGAGGGAGGTGGGAAAAGGAAGTGAGAAAAGGAAGAAGAGAAGGAAGAAGAGAAGGGAAAGAGGAAGAAGAGGAGGAGGAGGAGGAGGGGAAGGAGGCAGTCTTGACAGAGACATCAGAGACCCTGGCCGGCACACTTCAATGTTGGCTGCCCACGCACCTGAGACTTGTGTAATGCTAGCATGTGGGACTAGATCTTAGAGCAGTCTGCACGTGATCCTGCCACACTGGTGTCTTCCATCTCTAGACTCCTCCTAGTTCTGCCTGCATCAGTGGGCACACTGGCAGAACACCTCTTCCCCCACAGTGAGTAAGACTTTCTGTCCCCAGAGGCCTCCTCCTACCTTCTTGATCAGGCAGGGAAAACAGGCAGTTAACTTTCCTGAGAGCTGGTCCTTTCAGGGTCCCAGCCCCTAGGGAGGCTGGGTGGCAGGACATGGCTGGGGTCTGTCCCGGGTGTTTGCAGGTAGGTGTGTCAAAGCAGACGCTGTCATCTGAGGGTTTTTGTGTTATTGTTTTGAAGATAGACTGTCTTGTAGCCCAGGCTGGCCTTGAACTCCTGGTCCTTCTGCATTCACCTCCCAAGTGCTGGGATTCCATGTTGGACTTCAGGGGAGTCTCTTTTATTTTCCCATTTGTATTGAGCTTTACTTTTTGGATGATCTCTAGTTTGTTTTGATAATACGTGGCTTCAAAGTCTGTGAATATATTAACTACAATGTTAGTATCATGTCTTCTGCTCACACCCATCCCATGCTCATAAGCCAATCATACCAAGTTAGAGTAGGCTTTATTTAGGAAGAAAGGCAGAACTCCCGGGGGTCCCCAGATTGCTCATCCTGTGGCTTTCCTTTCACTTGTCCACAGGTGATTCTTCATGAGTGCCCTCCCTTCTTTTCTCCTCAGGATCTGACTTGAGGTGTTGCATGGGGTCTGCCAGGCTCAGCAGCTCATGTGAGAAACTGAGCCTCACAAACTGTCTTCTTTACCTCAGTTGCTCAGCTCAGGGCCCAGGGCATCCTCAGTTCAGCCATGTCTTAGAAAGTGTTCAGCATCTTGTCACTTTCCCAGCCGTGGCCAGCCACGTCCATCACATCTTGCCTGGATTATCCTGAACCTCCTAACAGTTCCCTGCTTCCACTGGTGACTTGTCCTCTGAGCCTCTAGCATTGGACTAGCCTTTTCACAATGTCCTCTGGATTGTGTCTTAGCCCTCATTCTCCACTGGGCCCCATCATGCTCAGGATGAGGAAGACTCTTAAGACCTCCCCCATGCCCACCCCCAGCCCATCAGCTGTTGGCCATACCTCTACCTCTTGAGTTTTTGGGGGATGTTTCCTCTGCTGGAATGTTGCTCCCGGGGTCACATGACTCTGATCCCTCCTGCATTTAGTCATTGCTCAAAGGTCACCCACTGGGAGGTAGTTTCTTGACCTATCCAGAATGACAACAAAGGCTGCAGCCACCCTTCAGCTAACTAGATTGACCCTTATACTATGTATCTACCTCTGGTAAAGTTACATCGGCCATTCAATTGCTTATCTGTTTCACTACTGGATTTTGACCCCCATTCACCCTATAACCAAAGGTCCTACAGCCTGCATGGCATATAGTAAGTGCTCAGATATTTCTTAAATTAATAGACATAATTGCCCAGCTGCATACTCCTTTAGTTGTGCAAATACAACACAAGTATTTGGGGGGTTGGATGTCAACTAGATTGGAGCACTCTATGTCAGGGAAGGAAAAATGAGCATCAGGGGACCATGCAGTGCCAGCGGTGACAGTGTCAGGGGGCTTCAGTGACAACCCCCCAGCTACACCTGATTCCTGCCTCAGATGCCCCTGTCCTACCATTCCCATCCTGGGTTGTGGACCTTGACTCCTGGAGGCTGTCCCTTTCTCAAGGCCTGCATGGTGTCTGTCCACACAGATCTTAGACAGGCCCCCCTGACTGGGCTGGTTTCTTTGGCGCTTTCCCCACCTGAGAGCCTCAAGGTGGAGGCCCTGTTTCTATCTGTGAAGGAGGAAATGGAAGTGCTGAGGGTCAGGCACACGCAGAGAACCCCAGTTTGTAAGGGCTAAACCAGGAATCCAAGCCCAGCTCCGGGGTCTTCCAGAGGGGCTTGTGAAAATTGATCTGTGACTTCATGAGGCTTGTCCTTGGGCCATAGTGTTGTGGTCCAGCGAGCCCAGAGGCTGAAATGATCCAGGTAGATCCTGACACTGAAGCAGCCTCTGAGGCGGCTGCTGTCTTCCTGAAAGGATAGCTGGGACTGAGACACAGTGGCCTGGGGGGTTCTACAGTCTATAGTGACTCCAACGGGATCAAGGACAGCCCCTGAGTGACCTAATTCCTCTCTAGTTCTAGACACAGCCGGGCAGGAGGAGTTCAGTGCCATGCGGGAACAGTACATGCGCACTGGAGACGGCTTCCTCATCGTGTACTCCGTCACTGACAAGGCCAGCTTCGAGCACGTGGACCGCTTCCACCAGCTCATTCTGCGTGTCAAGGACAGGTGAGGGCAGCAGACAGGGCCTCCCTACTCTTGGTCTTGGCTTACTAAAGCACAATCCTGCCTCTCCCTCCCCGCCCTCCTCTCTACCCCCTCCCTCTCCCTCCCTCTCCCTTCCTTCTCTCCCCCCTACAGATCATTACTTCCTCTAAGGTCTCCCTTGACTCCCAAGACTCCAAGCCTCATGCCCCTCCCGTTTTTATAAACTATCCTTCAATCAAGGAATGGTTGGTAACGTCTTTTGTTTTCCAACTCCAATTTAACCAAATTGCATTATATGCAAAGAAAAGTGAATTTCCCCTCCAGAACACACTGGAATTGGCTAAATTGCATTTGACTACAAGATGTAAAAGTTGTTCACTAAAGCCCATCTCACACTGCCAAAGAAGCAATGCAGAAAGAAAAACCAAATGAATTGATAAATCCCAATAAAGGTGGAGAAATCCAGTCAATAACTATTCCACAGGAAAGGGCTTGTAACTTTACCTGGCAGAGGGGCGAGTGCATGCAGAACAAGCTGTGACTGGCTGATGTGCATTCAGCCCATGAATATACGGACTTCCAGAGAGACACCCTCAGTGTCCAGTGGTGGGGAATGTACTTGTTAATCAAAGAAATAAAAAGGTAGCATATTTCTCAATTACAAATTTCAAGTTTCAAATCACAGGCTTTTTTTTTAATGTGAAAATACCTAATATTGCCCAGAATGCCATGGGGCTGATGTTTTGTTTGGTTCACATGTCAGTAAGATGCTTATGGGGCATGCCTCTCTATCCCACACTTCCTCTTCTTGGAGCCATTCTTATTTTGCAGCTGCCATTTGTGCAGGACCAGCCCTGTCCCTGGTGCTCTTCATAAGCCCTGGCTGAGGACTGTAGTAGCCTTGCATGGTTTGTGTATCAGAGCATTGGAGAGCTGAGGAGTGTGTCTGGGAAGCCAGGTCCCTCACCAACAGCCTCAGGCCAGCCTCAACACTAGCCTTGCAACAGACCCCAGGCTCCTTTCCAGCCTTTGTCTCCTCTGGAAGAGAGGAGGCCCACTGGCGAGTTGTTGTGGGGTGGCATGGCACAAAGTCCTGTTGGCAGGAGGATGAATCTCACTTGGCTATTGTTCTCCTGTTTCCCAGGGAGTCATTCCCAATGATCCTCGTGGCCAACAAGGTGGATTTGATGCACCTGAGGAAAATTACCAGGGAGCAAGGAAAAGAAATGGCGACCAAACACAATGTAGGTGTGTGTGCATGTGTGTGCATGAGTGTGTATGCATGTGTGTGTGCGTGCGTGCGTGTGCGTGTGCGTGTGCGTGTGCGTGTGCGTGTGCGTGTGCGTGTGCGTGTGTGTGTGTGTGTGTGTGTGTGTGTGTGTGTGTGTGTGTTGGGGCCTTGGGGCTATGTGTGACAGTCTGTATGTCATCCCTCCTGTAGTGCTGGTCTTTGGAAATGGGACTAAGGCTTCCTCTTGAGCAACTAGGCTCTGCAGAGAGGCCAGAGGTTACAAAGTAATGGGATATTATTTGGAAGGAGCAGGAAGCCAGTGAGAGAGCACCCTCTGCAGCCCTAAGAGGCTCTGGGGTGGTGGTGGCTTCCTTCAGAGTGGCCCAGAAGCTGTGGTATTTGGTACATTCCTGAATGAGGGCTGCTCTGCCTGAGGCAGCACATAGCTAGCCAACACGGGGCCATGCAGAGGTGATAGTTCTTCTGGCTCAGGAGCTAGCTTTTCCAACTCAGGAGCTAGCACCTGGTGATACTAAATCGTGGAAATCTGCTCTGTTCACTGAGCCCATCCTATGCCCAGCACTGTACTGGGGGAGCATGGATATCAAGTCCTCTACTCTTACAACCATAGGCATCATTGACCCCAGTTGCATTAACACTGAGATCACTCACTCCAGTTGTATGTACCCTGTCACAAGCATGTTAGCTTTCTGAGTTCCTTGCAATGTGCTTGCCCTCTGGATAGTGCTGGGTCAGGTCCCTGTTCCCCATCCCCATATTGGCATGGTGCACTGGCCTCCTTGGGTCCTGCCTGCTAGCTGGAAAGTCTGCTGCAAATTAGCCCCATCTCTGCCCACTGGCCTACCCTACATGTAGAGAAAGGCATGCTGGGAGCTAGTTTTGCCTGTTTGTCTTCTCTGTTTATTCCTTTTTTAATCCCATTATCCTAGGTCCTGGGGAACAAGAGTTCCATGCCTTTTGGTTCTTACCTTTAATGATGGAGACAGGCAATAAGCAAAGTAAATTACAGTTTGTCTGAAGTTTACACATCTGTGAAAACGCACAAACCGGGAAAGGGAGGTCAGGACTGGGAAGAGGAGGTGCCTTTAAATAGGGTGGGATGGTCCATTTCATCAAGGACTTAAGGAGGCAAAGGGATGGCCAGACAGATGTCTGGGAAGAGAACATCCTGGCAAGGGAAATGATTGTGGGAAAGCCCCGAGGCTGGAGTTTGCAAGCTAGCCAACAAGCCACTGTGGCTGAGCAGGTGGATGAGGGCAAGTAGTCAGAGAGCTGACTTAAGAAGCTGTGGCTCTTACATAGGCTGTGGAGGAAAGCCACTGGATGTTTTAGAGAGGTGTGACATATGGCCGAGCAGCTTCTCTCCTGTGACATGTTGAGAATAGTTCACTGGGAAAGGAGGAGAATCATGCAGGGGCTGCACCAGCATCCCACATAAGGCTGAGCAGTATGTGGGGGCATCGTCGTCAAGATTTGGGCTGTACTTCTAAGAACCAGCAGCGTTTGCTTTCACGCTGGATATGGGTTGAGAGAGAAAGGTGGGACCATGTGTTCCGAGACCCCCAGACACTGAGGATTGCTGAGTTCCCAAGAGTGTGGGATGCCCAGGGGTAGGGCAGTTTCCTGCATGCATCCAGGGCTGCACAGTGTCCTGACCCATAGGTAGGTTTCTACCTGGTTTCTATCAGGGATGCCTACCACAACTAGCCATGGTGTGGATTTCACAAGAAGCTCCAAAGCTGATATAACACACAGCTGCCCATGGGAGGCCAAGTCAGGAAGTAGAAGGCTCCCACTGACCCTCTGCTGGCCTGGAAATGTGGAGTTCTTGTAGGCATGCCATTCTGAGCTCTGTCCCCATACTGCAGAATGGTGCTTGCCTCCAAGGGTTAATTCAGCAAAGGCCAGGGATAGGGAAACCTGGGAAGTCATCCCACTGTGGAAGGCACTGTCCTCTCAGGGTTATCAGAAGCTCAAATAAAAATGCCAAAAGCCTGAGCTAGGCCCTTTGTGTGTCTCTGCACTACACTAAGACCTGTGCTTGAAGCCACTGCAGTGTGTGGACACCTGACCTCACACTGACGGATGCTGAGCCTCCTGGGTATCCTGGGCAAAGCTTCCCACCAACTGCTCTAACACTGCAGCTTTCTCTAGCACTCTTCCCCCACCCCGCCCCCATGCATTTAAGGAACCGATGACTTTAATATTCTTCACTGTACTTAGCTTCTATAAATGTATTAGAATAACAGGCACTAACTTTGTGATTAGGAAAAAATGAATGTTACGAAACGTAGCAAAATCCTTTGGTCTAACCTCAGCCAGTTTACTTCTGCCCATTCAGGAGGCCATGTTTGTGTGTGGAGGGATAAGTACTTCCTAACTCTCTGGGGTACCTGTCTAGGACCTAGAATTGTAGCTTAACCTCCCAGAGCCTTTGTCCCACTCAGCCTGTCCAAGGCGTGGTATGAATGTGGTCCGTGAGGCAGCAGCCACAGCTCCCAAATGCTGCCCCCATCAGCATCCTTGGATAAACAGGGCTGCTGAGCTGCCAGGCTTATAGATCTAGAGTCAGCCAGAGTGGGGCTGGGCTAGAGAGCTGGGGGAAAGGGGCCAGGGGGACCCAGGTCCAGAGTCCTTCCCACAGCACACCTCTCATCAGTCCTCCCACTGAAGTTTACCCTGGAGGAGCCCAGGGAAAAGGTCAGAGGTCACCCCCAAAAGAGGAATGGAGGAGATCATAGTATGCCTTGGTCTGGGAAGTGAAACAGTTTGCTCTGGAGTATAAAAAGACTATCTGGATTCTATTCTAGGGAACTATTAAGTACCTCTGTGACTAGAGAGCAGGAGGGAATTAGAGAAGCCACTAGTGACACTCTTCAGCCTTGCAAGGCAAAAAGCCTCAGAGCCTTGTGGGGGTTCTGTCTGATTCTCAGAGCCTCTAGAGTGTCTGTTTTAAAGGTGGAAGAGGGCTTTGTGGGTCACGGTGCCAGTATGAGCTTTGCCTTCCAGATCCCGTATATAGAAACCAGTGCCAAGGACCCGCCTCTCAATGTGGACAAAGCCTTCCATGACCTCGTTAGAGTAATTAGGTAAGCATTGTACCCTCCCTGACAGCTGTGCCCCTCCCTGGCAGTGGCCTCTGTGGTGGAAGGGGACAAGCCATGTTGCAACTGGAATACAAAAGGAACACAGTTCCTGTGCTGGGCCAGGAGTCTGGGCAGTCCCAAGCCTAGTTTGTCATTTCTTGTACCTCTTTGCATTTCCCCCTGCCGTTTACCTCCACCTGTACACTGCCCCGGATATAATGGGGTGGGGACATGGAGGGTGCAGGCCTGCAGGATCAGAGGTCCTGGTACTCTCAGAAGCCTGAGCTTTCAACATATCCCACACAGCAAAGACCAGGCCCCTCTTTCTGTGCCCCGAAACAGCCAATTATGGTTCCTGGGCTCAAATTCTAGAGTGTGTGTGTGTGTGTGTGTGTGTGTGTGTGTGTGTGTGTGTGTGTGTTCCTAGACTCACAGCCTGTGGGTCTTCAAGTGCCAGCAGCCCCAAGAACAGACTCCTGAACGTTCCTTTAAAACCTTACTTGGTTCATGTTGGATGACTGAAATTGCCTCCCAGCTGGGTTCCCTGCCACCATCAAGTCCATATTCTAAACCCTTCATGTTCCCAACAGTTAAACCCCTGTCTTCAGTACCTTGTGTGGGTGACTCAGAAGCTGTTGGTTAGCTGTGACTCAGATCTAACCTTGTAACAGTGCTCCTTGTTTACCACCTCTTGGTCCCCTGCCACGTGCACACCCCTGCTTATAGCCCCCCCAACACACACACACTCCACAGCCTGATCTCATCATTACTCCTCAGTGCAGCCCTCACTTGGTGTTTGTGTTGGCAGTGATGTGGTCACCAAGCTGCCGTGTACTGTTTATGGATCAGTGGCATCAAAGGTACCCTTTAGACCTAGGAGATGTTAACAGAGACCATGTAAAGGCTTTTGTACTTGGTTGTCCAGTTTTTTTTTAATCTAAAATATGGAAATTAGAAAAACAGAAGCCAATTCAGTTACAAAGCGTGATGGTGCTTATGATCTGAATAAACTAGTCAGCACCTATTGTCACTGATTTCCAGTCAGGTGGCTCTGGTTTCCCCTTCCCTTCCTCTCCAGTCTTCTTACCCTGGATACTTCGCAGCCTGGTCTCCACCCTAGGACTGTCCAGAGCAGGCCTTCTTGAGTCACAGAGAGGGGACAGAGGAGAAAAAGCTTGGTCTGACTTTGTCTTTCCGTCCTTCGTTATTCAACAGGCAACAGATTCCAGAGAAAAGCCAGAAGAAGAAAAAGAAAACAAAGTGGCGAGGAGACCGGGCCACTAGCACTCACAAACTTCAGTGTGTGATCTTGTGATAGCCTGAAACCCTGGGCATAGCGACCATCAACTGCCAGCCCCTGGGACCAGCCCACTGCCTAACTGCACTGAGAATCACTTCTAACCACAACCCTTGGCTCTGGACTGGGCACAGGAAGGGAGGGGGGAGGATGGGCAGGAGCAGACAGGGTCTGGCTTTGCCGCCTCTCCCAGGAGAGCCACAGTTTCCAAGCCCTTCGTGTGTTGATTGAGCCCTGTTCCCAGTCTCTTGGTGGGTGTGTTGTTTCTTTTAAGTACATAGGGCTGGTTTGCTGTGGAAGTGTTATCCACATCCAATATACCAGACAAGCCATGAACAAGTTTCCTCCCCGCCCTCATCCCCAGTGTCTGAGCTCTGGTGTCTTTTGTAGATTTTTAAATTATTTGAGTAATGATTGTTTTATTAAAGAGGTCTGTTCCCACTGCCCGGTGAAGCCCGAGGCTTTGGCAGACCTCTCCGCTAGTGTCTGGAACAATGCTCTTGTCTTTTTAACCGAGAGTTCCTAGCAGTGCCAAACTCCAGCCAGGATGAAGGACTGAGATGGCAGAGTTAGTGGAGACCTTGGCAGAAGTCTGGGATGGAGTCAAACCCAGGAAGCAAACAGGCCCCAGAGACTGGAGAGAGGGAGATGGATTTATCTGGAGGACTTCGGTGTTGTTGAAAATGTAGAGATTAGAAAAGAAAATGCCCTCGCTGCTACCCGCCCCCACCCCTACCACCATTGAAGTGAGAGCTAGCTGGGACCATTTCACCGCCAGAAGGATTTCCTTATCCTGAAAGTGGGTGAGGCAAGCGACTGGCTTTCCCAAACTGCTCCTTTGCTTTTCAGGCAGTGGGTAAATTCTGCATTCAGATGTGGACAGGGCCCTGGGCTTCTCAGATGTGTCCCTCCCTGCTTGCTCACATCCTGTGTGTTGCCGTGCCTCTGACACAAACATAGAAACATGTCCAAGGAGGTGAATGTGACACCATCCAGAAAGCTGTTGTCTATGATGGCCCTGACTTGAAAGCAGCCAATACTGTTACCACCGAAGCACCAGGACCTGAAGCCATTTGCATCTGAGTCGGCTGGCCAGCTAATGAGCACACTCTGGCATCAGCGGTACAGTTTTCTTTTGGTGCACACTTTCCTTGCCCTCTCTGTCTTAGGTGGAAGGAGAAAAGTGAGTTGAGCTGAAGACACAGTCCACACACTCATTTCGTCAGGGACACCCTTCTCCTGCCACGATGCACCCCTCCTTGTGGTTCTGCTGCTGGGGTAAAGATTGGGGTTTTGTAGGTGGAATCTGGGTGCGGGGACAGCAGAGACAAGGTACACCCCATGGGAGAGTCAGAAGAGGCAGCGCAGCTAGTGAGAGCATTTGCCAGCTCACCGTGCAAAACAGAGTTCCCCACCAGGTGGCTGGGCCACTCTGGAGAAAGAAACTGGTGGAAAGAAATCCAAGGCAAGGGAGCACCAAGTGGATGTCCAGCCTCACGATTCTTTTCCATCCCAGAAAGTCCTATCACAGGAAGCCTGTCCAAGGGACAGCTCTGCTACAGAAGGAAGTGATTGCTAGCTGAAGATCAAACTTCTTATCATCAAATGCAACGCCTTCCCACTCCACTTTTTTCTGTTCCTAGAAAGGCTACCAAAGAACATTCCAGATGAGGTATCTCACCATTTCCCAGATCCTGTAGTACTTATGATTTTTTCAACACTAAAAGGACCAGGATTGCTTCAGCCTTAGGAGCTGATCTGCACCCACAGCAGCTGCCACCTAGAGAGAGGGGGACAAATAGGAGTGAGGTCCTGGTGCTCCACACAGACTGCAGAGACAGAAGGCCCTGCACTCGGGGCAGCAGCCACTGCCAGAGAGGCCCCATCTCCTGCCACCTGCCACCAGCACACCCCTGCCTCTGTGGAGTGACACCTCCACTGTGCTGAGTGGGGACTCTCACTGGAAGTAGAGCAGTTACCTAGACCAAAGCCCCGAGTCACACAGGTAACTAGAAGGAAGGCTCCCAGAATTCCTGCTCCTCTCAGAAGAGGCCCATCATCCAGGCCCGTCATCCAGGGCATCCCTTCTAGCATCTGGCCTTCCACAGTCTCTGATTCAGGGCTCCTGATAAGCTCTCATCTCCCAGAACCCCATTTCTCCAATAAGTGAACTGGGTATGTGACACTCCAGAGTTAGAAATGGGCCTTTGACAGAGTTTCCAGAGAGGCCAAATAAAATACACTCAGAACACCTCCATCACCAGCCGACAGGGAAAGCCAGGAATCCTAGCTGGCCACACACCGGGTGACTGGGGACCCTTTGGGTCTATAGCCAAGTTGTCATAATGAGGTTTCCTCTCTGGTTTTGCAGAAACGCGCGTTCCCATCATGTCCCCCGATGTACACCCTCCCTGGCATCCCCTCACCTCTACCCCTCTATTGTGAACCCCTCACCCCATCCCTCTGTTAACCCTGCTTTTCTCCCACTACTCTGACACCTCCTTTTAGGCTCCTTTTCTCTCCTTAGCCAGCCCCTCTCCCCCAGAATGGGGCTATGCCATGGCTACTTCCTTCCCAAGCACTTTGCCACACAGGAGACATCTGGATGTTTCTCTTAGGAGTGTCCCACCTCTCCACGGCTCTTGCTGTGAGAGTACCTGACTGAATTAGTGTAGCTTGTCTTGCCTGCCAAGAGATGTGACCCACCAACCCTGGCAGCTCTAACCCCAACGCCCCTCAGACCTGCTACACTAAGTCCAGGGCCACAGAGGGGTCCCTTCCTTTAGCAGCCCACCTGGGTGGAGACTCCACATTGGCTGGGGTTTCCCTAGAATGCCAGATACTTGAAACACTGAGCCCTTTGAGTGACAGTATTAGCCGGTGGCCATTGTCAAGAAACAAGAGTGATGCCTAGACGTCTTGATGATGCTTGAGCCTTTTATGTAACTTTTTATCGAGTCTTTGTGTATCTCTACTTATTAATAAAGAAACAAAGAGAAGTGCTGGTCTGATTTCCTGTTGCTCAAATACCCCTAGCTTTGTATTTATCAGTCCTTTACCCAAACACTCACCTCTTCCAGAGCATGGCCTTGGGCTTAGCCGGACCTAAAGTACAGAGAATGCTCTCTGGTGACCGTGGGGCCTCTCCTGTAGGAGCCCACCTCATCAGCTGCATAGCATGCGCCCCTCTGTCATCCTGTGGGAAACAAAATGGTATTCCTGACCACTCTCCCCCATGACATTTTCACCCAGTTCCTTGCTACCAGTTCTTAACCCCAAAGTCTTAGACTTGGCCTTCATCCACCTCCACCCCATCCTGTAAGCAAAGACTGTTGATTCCCCCCCTACCAAATATATCTAGAATCTCTGCGTTCCTAAAGCCTCCACTGCTGACATTTGATGTCTCGCTCTTGTGTTCCCACCGTTCATTCTCAGCACGGCCAGCAAAGAAGTCGGGGGGAAATTTATGAACTTACATCTCCACTCTGTCTACCTCACCCTCTACCCAATAGCTTCTCCTTATTTTACAGGAGTGCCAAGGTGGGCTTTGTCATTACCCATAAGCAATCGATGAGCAGGTGTCATTAGTGGCAGAGAAGAGCAACCCAATGTGTTCCTTCACTTGGTACCAGATGCTCTCTGAGTTCTGAGCCCCACAGCAATATCACAGAGAGCATCAGAACCACTGACTAGTTGAAAATCACAGTCGAATTTGAGATCCACCAATTACGTCACTGTTAAAGTGTAAGACCTCTCTCCTAGGCCTAATCTACAAAAGCGCGATCTCTCTACCTCCCCACCCACCTCCCTGTATATGGTCCATGTACAAGCTGGTATACATACAAGGGTCAATGTCACGTGTCCTCCTCAATTGCTCTCCACCTTTTTGAGACAGTCTATTTTACTGAACTGGCAATGCACCAGTTGCACTAAGCTGGGCTGACCAATAAGCTTCAGGGGTCAGGCTGCCTCTGCCTCCCCAGTGCTGTGATGACAGTACACTGCTCGCTCTGCTTTTGCACAGGTGATGGAACTCAGGTCCTCATGCTTGCCCAGCAGACACATCACCAACTGAGCCACTTCAGTCTCTAGAAGGACTATTTGAAGAGTCCACTCTGATTTCTTTTGAAGAAGCTGTGGGTCAAAGGCCCCAGGTGTCACAGACATCAACGTTGTCATCACCCTACAACTTACTAACATGCAAACTGGGCCCTGTCACTAGACCCCAAATTGGAGTCTTCGTTTTAACGAGCTCAGTGATTCATGTGCACAGTGACTTAAGCAGCATTGCCCTAGTAGAAATTCAGTCCAGGTTCACTGCCTCTGGGCCAGGCTCTGCCATATCCACTCACAGGGATTGCCTAAGACCATCAGAAAACAGATATTTACATTATGATTCATAACTGTAGCAAAATTACAGTTAGGAAGTAGCAATGAGAATAGGTTTATGATTGGGGGTCACCACAAATAAACTGTCACAGCATTAGGAAGGTTGAGAACCACTACACTAGAGGAAGACTCTGCTGCAGACAGCTGCAGGAATCTGCCTAGTGACAACAGGAACTCTGAAGTGTCCTGCCATAGGTAGGCACCGCATGCAACCATTGATTATAGGAAGATTTTGCACAAAGGACAAATGGGCTCCTAGGGTTTTTGTTGTTTATTTATTTATTTATTTATTTATTTATTTATTTACTCTTGGCTTTTTCTTTAAGTGTAGGCAATTTGCCAACTGTGATGGTGCATGCCTTTAATCCCAGCACCCAGGAGACACAAGCATGCAGACTCCCTGTGAGTATAGAGGCCAGCCTGGTCTATACAGTGAGTTCCAGAATAGCAAGGGTAACATAGTAGGAACTTATCCAAAAAAAAAAAAAAAGAAAGAAAAGAAAAGAAAGAAAGGTCAATAATCTTGCAGACACAGTGAAATCTCACCATCCACCATCCAGGCTGAGAATTCTTCAAGCATCTAGATAACGGGTAGAACATTCTCTGCAAGTGAGGGATGCTCTCATTCCCAGGATTTCCATTCTCTGAGGCTCCTGGGGCTTCAGCATTGTGCCAAATAGCTCATCTCTATGCTTAGGTGAACATTTAAGCATAAAAAGGGCTGAGTTCACAGTAAGCGAAGAACCTACCGGGACTTTCAGTGCAGAGTGCAGCTGACCACGCTCATGCAAACCATCTTTCTGTTCTGTCCTAAGACCTACGCTTGGGCCGACAAACGGAGGTAAGATCCTGGGTAAGTGCTTCCTTCTCATTGTGTCCTCCAGAGCAGTGGCCAGCATCAGCAGGCCATTTATTAAAATGCCCATTATCCTGCCGCACCACAGACTGTCTGCTGAGGCAAAGTCCTACACTCTGTGTTTGACAAGGCCTTCATGGTACTCTAATGCTCACTGTGGTTTGAGAATGACCAGATTAGGCAAGTGTGGGTAAAAAGTCAAAGCTTCTACACTGTGGAAATAAACAGCTGCAGGGACTGCTCTTATCTGCTAAGCAGCTGTGGTCCCATTGGGTGACGGTGCTCAGGTCATTCCTGTTTGCTTCCCGCATCTAATTCATTAGGGTGCCTCAACATCAGTGTGACAATGAAGCAGCCTAAGAGCTCTCTAATCGATGCCAGGCTCTTCTGGAAGTTTCACACAGCCTCAGAGAACAGGAAGGGGAAATGAAAGGAGTGAAGATCCAGCTACTCTGAAGAAGCGCTGACAAAATTGTTAACTGAGTGGACATGTCCCTGCAAGCCCTCCCACACCATCCTGCAGGAGGGGATGGGGTCAAACTGCCTTTCTCGAAGTTCCCCCTACGTGACCAAGTGTGTGACCTCCTTCCCTACCGTGGCAAACATCATCGTGAGTGTGTGTGTGTGTGTGTGTGTGGTGTGTGTGGTGTGTATGGTGTGTGTGTGGTGTGTTGTGGTGTATGTGTGTTGTGTGTGGTGTGTGTGTATGGCGTGTGGTGTGTGTGGGTGGTGTGTGTGGTGTGTGTGTATGGTGTGTGGTGTGTGTGGGTGGTGTGTGTGGTGTGTGGGTGTGTGGTGTGTGTTTGTATGTGTGTGTGGTGTGTTTATGGTGTGTGTAGTGTGTATATATGTGTGTTTGTGTGTGTGTGTGTGTGTGTGTGTGTGTGTTAGTGTTGGAAGGGAACCCAGGAGCTGTGCATGCTAGGTAAGAATTCCACCACTGACCTAGATTCCCAGCCCCACAATCAACTCTCATATTTTCATTAAAGCGGGTCCCCTTTGAGGCTGGCCACAAACTGCAGTGACATTTCATTTGTCTATCTATATTCCTTACATTTTTATGTCCCCAGGCCCAGAGAAGGAGCTGGTGGCACAATGGTGATACCCTAATGTTTATAAAATAAATCAATAGTTATTACAGATATTGGCCTCCAAGCCTTAAAACCCAATCCTTCTCAGTTCAGATGTGCCCTTTTTGGCCCTATAAGGTATGACACTCTCATACCTTATAGCAGACCCAAGGTCACTGCAAATTTCAAACAGTTTCCCAAGATCTCGCTCTCACAGAGACCTCTGCATCTGCCTCATTCTACAGCTCCTCCCCTCAAGTTAATCCCTACCCCAGTTTCCACAAAGAAAACCCATGCTCATAACCACCCTGAACTTTGCTGAGGACTTGGATGGCCTCTTAACGGCCATCACCTGTGTCACCAGACCCTCTCCTAGCTTAGCTCCTCCCCCATGTCAAAGCCCTCCCCTCGGACCTCCCTGGATGCAGATGCTTTTTAAGAGCCACACCCCACAATGTCTTCTTAGGATGAGAATGTCTCCAGTTTGCCCAGGCAAGGAATTTTCTGTATACTGCTTTGTCATAGGTGTAGCATAGATCTCAGCCAAACTTACCCTACTGTTAAGAGGGAAATGTTCTTCCTGTTCTAGTGTAACGACCCTAATAATTATGAATTAGTGGCAGGTCCTCAGGCCCTAGCCACTGTCATTGTCCCCTTGGGATAGGGGTAGTTGGAACACAGGCTTGGGAGTTGGCAGCTTTAGAACAGTTTCTCGGTAATGCTATTGCTGTCTGTCTGGGCCCTCTGAGGACCACGAATTAGCAAATCCATGGGACACACAGGGAGAGAACTTGCTTGCATTGTAGCGTACTTTCAGTAAGTCAGGCACTGTCCCACTTCTGGGCCAACCTCATTTACTCATGACCCCACTGTGACATAGGTGACAATGTTTTATAGAAAAAGAAACTGAGGCCAGGGACAGACAGGAATGACTGAGTCTCAACATGCGCCCAGTTTTGCTCCTGAAGCCTGTGCTCTGTTCCTCATCATCTGACACCCTGAAAACCGAGCTAGCCCAAGCTGTCTCCCCTCACCCATTTTCAATCTTACCCTGGTTTGAGAGAGCATTTTCAATGCGTGCCACACTTCCTTGCTTTCTTTCAAGGGAGCTGAATGTAGCCCAACTTCCCCCAGTGACTCATCACGGCATTTAAGCTCCAGTGACAAGTCATTTTCCAGAGTGTCTGCATTGGACCTCCACCCAGGGCAGCCCTCCCGTGACCTTGGACTCTACTCCAGTTCTGTCCCTCTTACTGTCCTTCAAACTGAGACTTCCCAGGTCAAGAAGCCCCAGGGGATAGCATATCAGGAGCTCTGGCATTCTGCCTAAAGAACCACCCATAGCCAAAAGCCCTAGCAACTGTCATCGTCCCCTTTGGGTGGGGGTAGTTAGAAAACAGACAGGATTTAGCAGCTTTGTTTTGTTTTTTTTTGTTTTTTTTGTTTGTTTGTTTTACAAGACAGGGTTTCTCTGTGTAACAGCTCTGGCTATCCTGGAACTCGCTCTGTAGACCAGGCTGGCCTCAAACTCATGGAGCCTGCCTCTGCCTCAGGAGTGCTGGGATTAAAGGCATGTGCCACAGCCTCCCAGTCTTGGGTTTATCAGTTTTAATTTGCTTTTTAAATGGGTTCCAAGTAATGCTATGTCGGGGACCTCTGAGAACCATAAGTAAGCAAACCCATGGGACACATGCTTTCTTTGCCCCTAGTCTCATAGCTTGTAGCAGACCCAAGGTCGATGCAAATTTCAAAGTTTCCCAAGGTCACGCCTTCATGGTGGCTTCTGCATCCACCTCTATACCACAGCTCCTCCCCTCAAGCTAACTCATGCCTCAGTTTCCACAAAGAAAACGCTTCCTCATAACCACTCCTGAACTTTGCTGAGGACTAGTAGGCCCTAAGGTGGTCTCTCAGTTGACCTTTGGCCATGACATGCTTGGCCCTGCTCCTTTGCTATAGCAAATGGTTCCTGGGATGCAAGGCACTATGACTAGTATTTGTCAATAGAGAAGTTCCTCCCTCTCCACTCAGCCCAGACTTTTGGTTCCCTCTGTGGTTGGTGTTTCTGAATCTCCAGTGTTGCTGGTGCTGGGAGCATGTGAGGTGGTGGCCAGTATACAGGCTGCCTAGGTCTAGCTTGGCTATGCCACTGTCTGGTGACCTTAGCCAAGTGGCCCAGCCTCCTCGTGTCTCAGTTTAGTTGTTAAACTTTAAGTAGGCTAATGAGAAGGATGCTTCTTAAGGCTACAAGGCTATTGTTAGGTTTTAATTGAGTGTGTGTTTGACTGACAAGTATAGAAATTCTAAATGCCGGGCTGGAGAGATGGCTCAGCGGTTAAGAGCACTGACTGTTCTTCCAGAGGTCCTAAGTTCAATTTCCAGCAACCACATGGTGGCTCACAACCACCTTGAATGATATCTGGTGCCTCCTGCTGCCATGCAGGCAGAAAACTGTATGAATAATAAATAAATAAAATCTTTTAAAAAATTCTAAATGCCAGCCAGGATCCCAGGATGAAATCAATATATGCTCCCCAGGCCCCAAAGCAGCCTTTTGTTGTCCTCTTGTCTGGATCCTGGGGCTCAGCTCATGCTATTTCTCCTTGCAAAGTACATTCAGAGGCATGTGTACATGCTTAAAATCCCAGCAAGGAGGGTCACATATTTGAGAGTAACCGGGCTACACAAGTTTCAGCTCAACCCAGAATGTAAGGTGAGATACTATCTAAAAAACAAAACAAAAAACAAACAAACAAACAAACAAGGCCAGGGAGATATCTCAGTGGATAAGTGTGAGGCTCCAAGATTGGCTCCTTAGCACCCATGTAAAAAATGGGGAGGGATATGTGTGGTTCATGACTATCTGCTGAGCCAATTAGTCACCATCTTGGGAAGTTCAGATGCACCCTCTTGCAAAAGGATTATACCAGCTGGGCTTGTTAGTTATTTATACCTCTTCATGGATGGGTGGGAAGAACCACAAGACTCTCACCTGAGCTGCCTACCACCTGTTGTATGCAATGCTGCCTTAGTTGCATGTGACCTTGGGGAGGAGCTAAAGTATATAGGCAGGGGAAGCCCAAGGGGGAAGAGACTCCGTCTGGCTGCAGGAAGCCCTCATCCCTTTGGGGTAAGGACTTAGCAGATGTAGCCTATTGAGGGTAGATTGCCCACACCTCTGTAAGTAACTCCTCACCTACGATCTGTTAAGGAATCCCACAAAATTCATTGGCTTTCCAGAGTGAACTTTGATGGAACTGTGCCTCAATTTATCTTTGGGACCTTAGAGGAAGGGTAGGTAGGACTTAAATCTCCTGTAGGAAGGGATTTTAACAATAGTGTGTTAAATAGTGTCTCTGAGGGACAGAGACAAGAGGATCCTGGAACTCACTGGCCAGTCAGTCTAGCTAAAGTGGGTCTCCTGGTTCAGTGAGAGAGAATCTATCTAAAAAAATAAAGTGTAGGCTGGGTGTGGTAGCACACACGAGAGGCAGAGGCAGGCAGATCTCTGTGAGTAGGCTGGTCTACAGAGTGAGTTCCAAGCAAGTCAGGGTTACATAGTGAGACCCTGGTCTCAAAACAAAAACCAGTTAAATCTAGGTTTCAGCCTAAAATTTTCTACCCCCGAATGCCACCCTCTCCTAGTAAATAATCGGAGAGCCACAGTTAATAAAGATGGTCTTTGCATTCATAAACAAAGTGTGTCAAGGACCTAAGTGAATCATAGTTAGGGAATGGTTAAAAAACTAAAACTACACCACTATAACTGGCTGGTGACTAGCTTAAAATCTTCATTTACCGAATTCTCCCAGCTCTAGAGGTTATAATCTCTTTTGAAAGACCTGGGTGTCTTCAGACGTCACAAGCCTTGTGGCAAAGCTAGATGGGAGCCTTGGTGCATCTGATTCATCCCTTGCCAGTCCCAAGGTAGCACTAGAGGACATACACTCAATTATGACGACTTTGTGGGTCTGGGTTCCTTCCTCTGAGACTGGAGTCACATGACCACTCACCTCTAGTGCTAATGTGGGGATTAAACGAGTCAATGCGTTCGAAGAACCTAACAAAGGATACTGGTCATGTGTCGACGAAGCTTCTCAGAGCCCTGTAGTTGTTATTTCTATTTATTTTGTTATTTCTGTTATTTTCTGTTATTACTGTCCTCACTCGACACTCTGGGAAGAAAGCCTGGGAAGCTGGACCAACGTCCCTCTTGACCACCAGAGGGCGCCATTGTAGAGCGAAAAACAGCTTTCGGCTGCATCTCCAGACTCTCTGGGGGGGGGGGGGGGCAGTGCCTGCTTCCTTTCTTGCCCATGCCCTGTGGGACTTCTTAATCTTCTAGAGCTGCTAGTACCAGAGAAATGTACATTTGGAGTTCAAGTCCACCATTTGTATATGTCAAATGTTTGTCACGCTGCCAAACCAAGGGCTTCTGGAATTAAATTTTGCCACCCCAGGCTCACGGGTCTCTTTCAGACACTTTGTGCCTAAGGATCAGCTCTAGTCCCTCACAGTTGACCTCATATGCTTTCTGGAGACTTCTCCATTTGCTTGAGCCCCCCAGGTAGGTGCAAGGAACCTGAGGTTCCTGAGGTTCCCAAGAAAGAATTTCAGCCCGTCTCTTGGCTCTGTTCACACTATTCTTTCTACATTCTACATGTGGAAGTCTCCCTTGAATTCAGCCTTCCTCAGTCAGATGACCCCCTCCTCACCAACGCCAAATTCCCCTTGACCTTTGGTTTCTTGCACACTTTGAACCCAGTATTTCACGGTGTTAGGTGAGTGCCACTTCCATGGATGGGGCTTTGGGGAAGGATTCCTAAGGTCCAAGTCTGGGTCAGTAGCCTTCAAAGTGCAGTCTTGGTACAAAGGCCACAGTCCTGGAACATTCTCCAGACCCACTGCACCCCAGTCTCTGGAGAGAGGCTGGGAAGCTAAGTGGGTAGCACTCTTGGAGTGGCACAGGACTGTTGGGGATGTCCCAACCTGCACTCTGCCCATCTTTGGGAGCAGCAGGATCCCTTCCACAGACAGGTGAAGCTGCTCTTGTAGCATTGCAGCAGTCTAGCTTATAATTGGCCAGGTTGAGGGTCGCCCTGTCTGACATAACTTTAAGCATTTTTCCATAATGGTATGGGACACTATTGTGGTTTTAGTCCTCAATCTTGATGAAAATATGTCCTGTTTGGCTATAGTTGCTTAGCGAAGAGCCCTGACTTAGGACAGTCACTCCACAAACTATCAGATAAAGTGATTCTGCTGTGACACTGTCCCTTAAAGGCTGGGGGAGGTGGCAATGAGACACAAAGGAGAGAGGAGAGAAGGCAGCAGTTTATAAAAGGGATAAGAAGCTGAGATGATATTAAACAAAATACCATAAGCAGCCCTTTCCCAGCAGAGGACCCAATGGCAAGATCCAGCCCCCATCCCCAAAGAGACCCCGTTTCTCCGCCAGGCCACTGGAGTTCCATGTCCCCATTTCAAGGGTTGGGTAACTCGATTGAAGCGTGCTTGACTAGCATGCATGAGGCCCTGGATTCCATCTCCCCCATCACAAACAACAAAGAAAGAAGAGTGCTAGGATTCTCTGGCACACTATGCTGCTGTTGAGGGTGAGGCCACAGCACAGCACAGGACAGAGTGACACAGCCTGACCCTGTGTCTTCCTGTCACCAGCACAGGTGCCTCATTGTCACCTACCTGCTGCTGGCTTAGCTCCTCCATCCTACACTATCTCCATGGCTGGCCAGCTGGCCGAAGGTGGCTGGATTCAACAAAGAAGCCCTCTCTACATCCAGTAAATACAGTGATGGTACAGCTACTACAAAAGAACTTGCAACTGCCCCGAGGTCACATGGTCACAACCCAGCAGAGGCTGAACTGCAGGATATGATCCAGGAAGTAGATGCTTCCCTAGGCATCATGGACTTCTCAGAATTTTTGTTTTGCTATGATAGCTAGAAAAAAAAGAAAAAATACAGAGAGAAAAGAAGAGAACCTTGAGGCATTCTGAGTCTTTGGCAGTGATGCAGATGGCTACCTCCATGCAGCAGAACTATGTCACGTGACGATATGTGAGAGCCAAGCTAATAGAATATGAAACCATCAGAGACACAGATGGCGATGGAGGTGGGCAGTCAACTATGAAGAGCTCATACAGGTGATGGTCATAAAATGAAACCAACATAAACAAGTCCCCTCTCCAGAAGTGTGAGACTGAATCCTTTGCATCAACAAGAAGGTCCTTTATTCCTCCTGTTCCTATTTAACAAATACCAAGCCTTCTCGGTTTATAATAGACATGCCTGCTCTCAATGATAAAGAAGTGAATCCTTAAGATTCTATTTATGAATTCCAGCAAGATGGCTCAGTGGATGAAAGTGCTTGTCACCCAAGCCTAACGACCCAAGTTCAAGTCCCAGAACCCACAGTGGAAGAAGAGAATTGATTCCCAAATGTTATCCCGCTGTGGCATGCATGTGGCCCCCATACACATCATGCATCCACACAACACTACAATAGCTCTTTAAAGTTGCATTTGTTAATGAAGGATAGGCTGGTCAAGTTCTCATCAATGTAGCTTGATGTTTAAGCATAGTCAGGAGTCTGTATTGGCTGATAAACTGAAGAACAAACTCAAAACCTATTTAAAAGGGATCTTGTTCAGTTTGTTAGTATATGTTGTCTTATATGGCTGTCAGTGAAAACAAATGGTTTTCAGTGAAAACGAGTTGAAATGTTGGAAGATTGTGTGTGTGTGTGTGTGTGTGTGTGTGTGTGTGTGCGCGTGCGCGCACGTGTGACAACAAATGCCATTGAAATCCAGAGAATAATTAGAAATTACTTTGAACATTTATACTCCAATAATTTGGAAAATCTGTCAGAAAAGAATAAGTTTCTCAATGCATATGATCTGCCAAAATTGAATCAGGAGAGTGGAGAAAGCCTCAATAGATCAATAACGCATTATGAGGCTAATGTAGTAATTAAAAGTCTCTCACCAAGGAAAATCCCAGGATGGAAAGATTTATGGTTGAAATTTACTGCACTATTAAAAAAGAACTAATGTCAATGTGCCTCAGGCTTTCTATAAGCTAGAAATAGGGTGGATGCTTCCAAGTCTATGAAGCCAACATCAACCTGATGTCAAAATGTGACAATAAAGGATACTCTAGACCAAAGTACTTGAACAAATATGCAAAAATCCAGCCCAAAGTACAGGCCAAATTCAACAATATGTTGGAAAGGTCATAACACATAATTAAACATTGTATTTTGTGAAGATCTCTATAAAACTCCTTTAAATATTAAAAAAGATCAAATTCAAGGATGAGAGGATGATTCAACATGCAAAGCAATAAAAGTAATATAGTAAACAATAAAAGCTATACATGAAGACCTGTGGTCCACATCATACTTGAATGGACAAAACCTGAAAGTATTTCCTTTAAAATCAGGTCCTATAAAATAAGGAACAAAACAGGTGTCTGTGCCTCATCACTAATAGTCAGTGTAGTACTTGAGACTCTAGTCACTGCAATAAAGCTTGGGAAAGAAATAACAGGGACAGAAACAAGGGAGGAAGAAGTCAGACAGCTCTACTTACGGATGATACGATGCTGAACTTAGAAGACCTGAAGAGTCCACCCAAAGCCTTCTAGACCTTACAAGGAAATTTATGAACTAACAAGATACAGAATTAACGAACAAAAATCCAGTGGTTTTCAAATATACCAGTAACAAACTCATTGAGAATCACATAAGTAACACAGAACTATTCAAGATAGCCTCAGAAAAAGAAAATAAAACATGTAGGCATGGCCTTAATCAAAGTGGTGAAAGATTTCCCTGATGAGAAACTGCAAAACCTGTATAAAGAAGTTAGAAGAGCCATAACTGACTGACATGCATCATCAGAATTAATATTGGGAAAATGGCTACATTGCTAAATGTGGCCTTAGCAGATTTGATGAAATCCCCCATCAAAATGCCAATAATTTGTAGAACTAGAAAAACAAAAGTAAAATTCACCTGGAGGCACAAGAACCCCAAAGAGCCAAAGTAACTCTTAAGCAAAAGGAGGAATACTGGAGGTGTTGCAATGCTTGATTTTAAAGTCTGCCAGAGAGCCGTAAGAGGAAGACCAGTGTCACGGTGGCATTCAGACACTGCACTCATTAGTTTTTATTGACAACTTGATGCAACTTAGAGTCACCTTAGAAGAGGGAATATCAACTGAAGAGCTGCCTCAATTATGTTGCCTTATACCCGTGTCTGTGAGGAATCACCCCGGTTAGTAATTGTTGAGGAGGGTCCACTATGGGCGGCCCCATCCCTAGCAGATAAACCTAAGCTGTGTAAGAAATCTAGCTGAGCAAGCCAGAGTGAGGCTGCAGGCCATATTCCTCTGTGGTTTCTGCTTCAGTGCCTGCTGTTTTCTTCCCTGACTTCCCCCTCAGTGACACATTGTTATCTGGAAATGTAAGCTAAAATAAGTCCTTTCCTTCCTTAGTTGCTTTTGATCAGGGTGTTTTTTATCACAGCAACAGAAAAGCAAACAGAAATAGAGGCATACAGAAGAGAACAGAGAACCCATAAACAAATCAAGTTATCTCCCTACATGGATCTAATTCTCAATAAAGCAACCAAAACATATTAGAAAAGATGGCCTGTTTTATAAACGATATTTGGAAAGCTGCATTTCCATATATAAAAGACTGGACTTGGGGCCATCTCTCTCCCATGTTATATAAAATCAACTCTAAGGGCTGGATATGGTGGCACACTCTGTAATTCCAATACTTAGGAGGCTGAGTCAAAAAGACTACAAGTTTGAATCTGACTTAGGCCATATAGTGTGCTAAAAGGCCATCCTGAGCTATATATCCAGACATCATTTAAAAAGAATGTATTCAAAAGGGATCAAGACCTGAAACCTGGAAAGTACTGGAGGAACACACAAGGGAAACACTTCGAAATATAGCCACTGGCAACAACTTCCTGAATAGGCCTTCAACAGCCTGGGAAATAATAGCAAACTGACAAATGGAGTTGAGTCAATTTAAAAAGGGTCTGCATGGCATGGCAAAGGAAATAGTAGCAGAGTGGAGAGACAGCCTGCAGAAGGGGAGAAAACCCTTGCTAGGATTCTCTTCCAGCATAGGTCAAGGATTTGAAAAGTGGAACACCAAAGGAATGATTGATCCGAGTGACAAATAATGAGCAAATGAACTCGACAGACCTGGCCCATTTGTTTGTGGTGAAGTCTCTCCCACATAGCCTAGACTGGTTTTGCATTCTGATCCTCCTGCCTCAGCTTCCTGAGTGCTGAGGCTACAGATAAGCATCACTGTAGGTGGCTGAACAAACACGTTTTAAAGGAGGAAATGCAAATGATAAATATATGAACAAAGTTCAACATCATTAAGATTTTTTTATTACATTCTTGTGTTTGTGTATGAATGTGTATTTGCCACTGTGAAGGTCAGAACACAATTTTCAGTAGTTTCCTCCCCACTACCATCTTGGTCCCAGGGATCAAACTCAGGTCATCATGCCTGGCAGCCAGTTCCTTTACCTACTGAGTCATTTTGCCAAGCCATGTTCAACATCTTTACATTTCTTGTGAGGGAAATACAAGTCAAAAGTTTGTTGAGATTCCATTGCACCCTAGTCAAAATGGCTATCATTAAAAAGACAAAACAAAAACCACGATTGCCAGGTAGTGGTGGCAGACGCCTGTAATCCCAGCACTTGATGTGGCAGAGGCAGGAGGATTTCTGAGTTCAAGGCCAGCCTGGTCTACAGAGCAAGCTCCAGGACAGTCAAGGCCACACCAAGAAATTCTGTCTCAAAACAAAAACAAAAACAAAAACAAGATCCAACAAAACAAAAAATGCTGTCAGATGTGGACTGGCAAAAAGATCCTTTATACACTGTTGATGAGGGGACTTTAACTAGTCCATTATGAAAATCAATATGACTAGATGAGGTCCTTAAAATAAACAGGGTGGACTTGGGAACGACGATGTGATGCAGCTATACTAACCCTTTGGGTATACCCTCATACATGCGGAGGATAACTCATAAGTCAGATTTAATAAAAAGCTAAACAACCAATAGCTGGGCAGGAGGTACAGGGGGGACTTCTGGGCAGAGAGAGCTCTGGGATGAAGAAAGGGGTTGACAGCTGGATGCAGAGGAAACAGGACCTGCAGGAGGAGAGGAAAAAGCCACGAGCCGCATGACAGCACATAGATGAATAGAAATGGGTTTATTAAGTTATAGGAGCTAGTTAGGAACAAGCCTAAGCTAAGGCGAAGCTTTCATAATTAATTAGAAGTCTCCATGCTGTTTTTTTTTTTTTTTTCTGAACTGGCAGCCCAAAGAAATACCTGTTTACAAAATTTAAAAACGGAAGGCAAGGATATAACAATAAAGTAGGAAGGAAGGAGGGGTTGAGTGTAGCTGGGCATGCTCAGGAAACTGAGGTGGGAGGGTGTCTTAGATCCTGGAGTTTGAGGCCAGCCTGGGCTATATGGGCAAACTCCATCTCAAAACACAAAACATGATATCAAGGATTTCTTGATATACAGTACTGTAGGAATGAACTCTAAGCAAAATAAGCCAGTCACAGAAGAGAGAAAGTGCCCTATGGCTCCTCTTAGTAGATGGCTCCTAGCCCAGTGACAGCCCCAAAGACAGAAAGTTGTTGACACCAGGATCTGGGTAATGGGGTGGATGAGGATTCCTTCATTTTTGTAGTGGGTATAATTTTTTAGGTTTACGAGATGGTAAGAGTTGTGGAGATTGGATGTGGTGATGACATACCACAGCTCAAGTGTCCTGTACACCAAGTAAAGCCATGTAAAGACTGAGGACGGGGTTCACACACAGGCCTAGGTTTGATCTCTCTGCCCCTATCCTCTATCCCCTCCCCCACTGGGAAACACATCTTGAACTGATTGTGGTGGTGTACTCCTGTGATCCAGTCATCAGAGATGGAAGCTGGAGGATGAGGAATTCAAGGTCGTCTTCAGCCACAAGGAGAGTTCGAGGCCAGACAGAACCGCAGGAGACGGTCTCCAACAGAACAGGTAAAAATGGTTGAATGAGTAAATACTGTATTTTGTGCATTTTTTACTTAGTTTAAAAATTGGAAAAAGTGTACCCAAATGCACTCTTGCTTTAAAAATCAGACAATTCAGACAAAAGTAAGTTTCCCCTGCCAACTTCCTCAGCTGTGCCAGTGTGCCCAGCATGCTTTACGTATAGCATGGCTTACTCGACAGCACAGCCACCCTATGACTCAAGCTTTATAATAATTCCCATGCTAAGGATGAGGAAGTAGAACAACCTAGAATCATGGATCTTTTTCCACAATCTCAGCGTCCAGAGCATCTGAGCTGGATTTAACCCTTCAGTGCAGACCCCTCTTTCCAGGTGGCTCCAGACAGAGTCAAGCTGATACCCTGGTACTGAGACACAAAGGCAGGCGTGTCACTAGCAGATCCTGAAGGAAGCCTGGTGTGACTTTGATGATCAGGCCCATGTGGGATGCAGAACTAATGACACACACACACGATGGGATTTTTACCTTCCTGTTCCAGAGGAGAGACGATTTCACAGGGTACTGAGGGTTTTTAAAAGGATGGAACTGTATGTACATGTTTACTCATCTTTTACATTAGTTCACAACTCAAATGCCAGCTCTAAGTTTCCAAGTCACTCTGGCCAAAGCAGCCCCTGCCCTGGCTTCTCTGTCTCACACACAGGCTTCATTGTCCCTTTCCTTACCCACAGTTACTGTGTGTCGTCTATCAGAGTCAGCATCCTCTCCTTCCCGTCCATCCAGAACCTCCCACGCCTGGACTAGTCTCTGGCAGCTGGTAAGTGGCCGTGCACTTTTCAGAGGATTATGCTGCCAAGTTACACAATTTACATGCCTTAAATTTTGTTGTAAGACGCTGGTAGCCTGAAAACAGGGTCTCCTTTGCTTTTTATCTACTGCTGGGTGGCCAGCACCCATCCTTTGGTTTGTAGCCCCATCACTCCAGTCCTAACTTTAGTCTCCACATGACTTCTCTCTCCATGTTTCCTGTGTGTCTCCATGCACAAATTTCCCTCGTGTGTGTATGTGTGTGTTTAGTGTGTGATGTGTAGGGGTGTGTGTGTGTGTGTATGTGTGTGTGTGCTTGTGCATGTGTGCCTGTGAAGCAAGAGGTCAAATTCAGTTGTTTTCCTTGATCTCTTTCCATGTATTTATTTATTTATTTAGAGACAACTATATAGCCATGCTGGTCTGGAACTCACTATATAAACCAGGCTGGCCTTGAACTGACAGACATCTGCTTGCTTCTGCCTCTGGAATGCTGGGATTGGAGGCATGTACTGCCATTCTTTGCCCTCCCACCCCCATTCCCCCCCTTTTTTTAAAGACAGGTTCTCTCAATGAATCAGAAACTCTCTGATTTCCAAGATATGCTGGTGAGCTTCAGGGCACTTACCTGTCTCTGCGTACCCACATGGACACTTGCTGCTTGTGCCCGGTCCTATTTACATAAATGCAATCTGTCAAAACCTCCCATCCTCATGTCTGGTACAGGTACATACACACACACACACACCCCTACACATCACACACTAAACACACACATACACACATGAGGGAAATTTGTGCATGGAGACACAGAAGAAACAAGGAGAGAGAAGTCATGTGGATACTTTATTGACTGAGTCTTGTTCCCATCCCCAATTTTCCCCTTTATTAAATGGGTCCTAATTATTGGATTTAGGGTTTACCGTATTCTGGCCTGATTCTGACTTGATTTCATGTGTAATGGCTATTTCCACATAGGAGCACTGTCCCTCAACAAGGGAGGATACACCTCACCTGTAACAGCATCCAACTCCCATTTAAGCAGCTATTCTCTGAGGAGCTGGTTATAGTGTGATCTCTCAGGTGAGTTCAGGCATAAGCTCTGGAAGTTTCTCCCTAGAGTGCCCTGTGATCAATCCCCACAATACCTCCATGGGATATTGTGACCAGATCCAGGTGAAGAGAAGGAACAGCAGCCATGTTCTCAGCACAAACTTGACAGGGTTTGGGTTTGGGAAGTTAAGATTTTAGATGCAGTATTTTCAATCATCTCATATAGGTAACTTAGGAAAGAAATTTATTGTCATTATAAACAGGGTTTAGTAGAATAAAACAAATGTCTGCTAACATTCTCACCACTCCAATGTAGTGAATGACTCAGGAGATGACCATTCTGGGGAGAGGAACCCGAAAGCTTTGGTGTACAATGACCTTAGTGTGTTCAGGAACAGAAAGAACAATGCAGCTGGGGCACTAACATCCCAAAGGATGTCCACAGGTCTCCTGTTAGACATCTGTCACACACAACCAACTACTTCTTTCCAATAGCAACCCTCCCTCACGTGTGCCACCTTCCACATTCTCTGTAAATACACTAGGCCAGGTGGTACAGGAGGCATGGGCCTGGAGGGCATGAAAAGTAACCAAAGGTGATGATAAATGGCAACGCATCCTCTCCCCAAGGAGTTTGGCAGTCTAACAAGGACTGTCTCTGGACCTGTGCCTGCAGTGCTGGACACCAGGGGAAGGCTTGTCGTCCTACAAAGGTGAGGAGATGGACACCAGGGGAAGGCACAGTGTCCTACAAGGATGAGGAACAGTGTGCTGACAGGTCATTTCTCGCTCTGTGAATCCTGTGAGTTCCATCTGCCTTACAGTCCTGAAGTGTCCCGCGCGCTCTCTGTATTCCTCGCCAGCAAGAAATACACGCAGGACACTCGGATCCTTCTGCAGACAAGCTTTAATGCATTAGACTGA